>NW_003303715.1:660008-794686 GCF_000142945.1 Phytophthora infestans T30-4 | reverse complement strand
AGCCAACGGGCCATCCGTTGCGACAAGTGAGGGCTCTTCATCGCTGTCCGCAGCGATGCGTGATCAGTGTAAACCGCAAATGACTGTTCACCGAGCAGGTACACTCTGAATTTGATCAGAGCGTACCGCATTGCCAGGAGCTCCTTGTCGTGGACTGGGTAATTCTTCTCGGCTGGCTTCAGTTGGCGCGACTGATAGCTGATAACGCGTTCGTGTTCGTCATCATCGAACTGCATCAGCGCACAGCCGATGGCAAAATCGCTCGCGTCGCAGACGACGTGGAATGGCTTTGAGTCATCAGCAAGCTTTAGTATCGGCGCAGACGCCAAGCTCTTCTTCACCGAGTCGAATGCAGCTTGGTGGTCCGATTTCCACTCCCAGATCACGTCCTTCTTCAGCAGCGAGGACAGCGGCTAAATCAACCCAGCGTAATCCTTCGTGTACTTGTGCAAGTAATTGGCCATGCCAAGCCACTGACGCAACTCAGTGGGGCTTGTCGGCGTTGGCCAAGCACAGATAGACGATACCTTCTCGGGATCCGCGCGCACACCGTTCTTGCTCACGTAGCATCCCAACACCGGAATCTCCGGTGCGCAGAAGACACATTTCTTCAGGTTTGCGTAGAGCTTGTTCTCTCGCATCACCTGGAAGACTTGTCTCAGGTGTTTCAGATGTACGTCCACGGCACTGAGGTTGCCCTCAGCGCGGCTGTGCACGAAGATGTCGTCGAAGTAACTCGGCGCGAAGTCTCGAAGCGGGCGAAGCACATGGGAGACCATGCGATTGAAGGTGGCAGGCGCGTTCTTGAGGCCCTGTGGCATCACGAGCCACTCCCAGAGCATCCCGCTCGGTGTACTTACGGCGGTGAGAGGCACATCAGATGTTCTCATCAGGATCTGATAGAATCCATCGGTCAGGTCGATGGCGCTGTAGATGACGCTGCCAGCCATGGAGTCCAGTACCATGTCCTTCCGAGGGATCGGAGTCTGCGCGGGGATGGTGGCATCATTCAACTTGTTGAATGCGTGAACGATACGCCATCCCCCTGTAGCTTTCTTCACACAGAACGTTGGACTGGAATGGGGAGAGGTACTCTCACGCACGTGACCCTCCTTTCGGCGGCCCTCGAAGAAGTCATCGATCGCTTTCACTTGATCACGCGGAAGTGGCCATTGTCTGGTAACGCAGTACTTCGTACCGGGCGCGAGGTCGATCTCATGCTGAACCCCACGATCCGCCGGTAGCTCGGCGGGGATCTCATCCGGGAAGACGTCGGCGTACTCGCAGGCGGTGTCGTAAACGGGATTCGCTGACTCCCGCAAGGCCTCCCAAGACTGCGTTTGGAATCGTTCCTCTCGAGCAGACTTAGGTTCAGCACCTAGCGGACGTGAACGTTCACTGTCAGTTGCACCGCATTTGCTGCCTCATCCACCGAGCCTGCCTCGGTGACCAAGCATACTTGCTCGACGTCTCCAGCCTTGAGGTCCCGAAGAAAGTTCTTCCAGGACAAGCCTGGAAGGCGGGTGATCGCCGCCGCTTCGCGCGGCGGGCTCGCGATTGCGATGCTGCGCGACCGATTCGGGCCTCCTTCCACGTACTCCAGCGCGCTGACCGATTCCATCGGCGGGCTATCGCTGGTCGTGTAGTCTCGACGAGGTTTCAGGCGTTGTCGCTTCGACTTCTTCTTCGACTTTCTCGAGCTTACGCTCGAGTCTGACGCACTGCTACTCGACGATGCATCACCCTCCTCTAGGCGCGGGAGACCGTACTCGACCGGGCCGGGAACACGCGGGAGCCCCTGCTCAACCGCGGCATCGTTTGACGAGAGCCCAATCTGCTCGACCGCCGAATCGTTCGGCGGGAACCTCTGCTCTACCGCCGTCTCGTTGTGTGGGAGCCCCTGCTCGACCACTGTCTCGTGTTGTGGGAGCCCCTGCTCGACCATCATCTCGTGTTGTGGGAGCCCCTGCTCGACCACCGTCTTGTACTGTGGGAGCCGCTGCTCAACCACCTCACCAACCTCGCGAAACCGCGAGGGCTCTTCGTCCAACAACGTAGCACAAGCCATGCAGAGAGGGCCATCGCTCGCTCTGTGCACTGCTTGTGTCGTTGCTGTTTTGTCGACGACTGTGACGTGGGGCCAGTCTCTTGGCGCCACCAAGAGGTGTGTGAAGACCTCGCTCACGTCGAATCCACGTCGACGCTTGACTGATTGGGCCAGCCAGTCAATCTCTGGCTGATATCGCGCAAGCCAAGGGATGCCCAGGATGCAGTCAAACGCGTAGTTCATCTCGATCACCAAGAAGTCGTCCTTGCTACGGAAGCCGTCGAACGTGTACGACAAAGACACGTCACGCCGCGCAACGCGGCGAGCCTTACCATCGGCGAGTTTGACTTGGATCTCGCCCGGACCATTCCGGACGCGGACGTTCTTGGGTAGTACCGACAAACACGACGCGCGAAAGAAGTTGTTGGTCGCTCCTGAGTCAAGGAGCGCGCCCAGTGGTCGCCGGGCACCGGTGACGTGGAGGCTGACGATGATCAGTCTCGAGTCGCCCGGCGTAGTGGTAGCATTGGTGTGTGCTTGGAGCACGGGAGGGCTCGAAGGTTGGGCTGCCACCGGAGGGCCCGGTCTTTCGTCAAAGCCAGTAGGGCGCCCCGCACCTACTGGTCCTGGTCGTTTTTTGAATGAGCGACCGAGGAGTGTTCCGCGTCGACGTGAGAGACGACGGGAGCTGGCGCGCGGCACTCCGCCGCGCGATGACCCTTCTTCCCACAACGGAAGCAAATGAGGGAGCGATTGCTTCGCCCAGAGCTGCCGCGGTAGGACCCGCGACGTCGATTGCTCGACGCGTTGATGGCGTCGATCTCCATGGGCTCGGGGGTAGACTCCCGGGCTTCCGCAGGTATGGCTGCGGCGTACGATGCAGCTACCATGTAATCCTCGCGAATCGCGAGTGCAAACGCCTCCTCGAGACAGGAGGGCTCAGCTCTGGTGAGGCAGTAGCGGGTCATACCCTCGCGCATGCCGAACACAAATACGTGGACTTGCGAGGCCATGTCGATTGGCTTGGTCACGATGCATGACGCCAGATGTCGCGTCTTCTGGACGTAATCACGCATGGACATCTGCCCTTGCCGCAGAGCGAAGAACTCTGCGCGAACGCGAGACTCATCTTGCGGGGGCTCGAACGCGAGGCGCAAGTCGCTCTGGAGAGTTTCCAGAGTCGGGAAAGCCTCGGGGTCGACAACCAGCTTCCCGAGGGCCCATTCTTTGGCCTTCCCGGTTAACCGGGAGAGGAGGAAGTTCATCTTGGCCGATGACGCCTCGATGCGTCGCGAGGCGATAGCGATGTCGATATTGCGGAACCACCGGTTTAGCGGAAGCCGGTTTTCACCGGCGCCAGAATACGTAGACGTCTCCATCTTGACGACGTCATTCTGGGATGGACGCGAGGGAGTTGACACCCGCCGATTCGCATCGGCGAGCTCGCGTTCCATGAACTCTTGTGCTGCAAGACGTTGCTGGTCGGGCGTCGCTAAGCTCAGCAGCGATGCGACGACAGCGTCTCCGGACACCGCCACGAGGCGGTGAAGCGCTTCCCACTCCACGCGAGTGAGATGGGGGAATGCAGCATGCTCCAAGGTCGCCCCGGAGATCTGGACTTGGCTCATCGTAGACTTGGTCGTTGGAAGGACTACTAAGTGCTACCAGGTGTAACGGGGTAAGAGATACCGTTACTAGCTTACACTATAGTGCGGAGGAAGCTCGCAATAATAAAACCAAGTCTTAGGTTTGTGTCAAATTCAACTCTGGTTTATTTAGGACCAGGGCGGCTACCCCTGGCCTCGTGTGAACCACTCAAACACATGTCTATATCTGATTGGCCAATAAGTGAGTCTGGATCCTCACTAGCAACCAATCAGATGATGACACCTTGGCACACGCTACCCGTGTGCCACTTTACCTACTTATGTAATAACTAAAGAAATATCTACCTACTTATGTAATTGGAGTTGGGCCCATTACACACTTCACCTCCTCACCGTCACGAATTAGCACCTCATGGTTGGCGAAATCATCTCATCCGTCGTGACAGCGATCGGGGTCGCCGCCTTGTTGGGTGAATCACCCACGCGCGTAACAACAGCCGTCCGGTAGCCACGGGGGTCGCCGGCGACATACCTTTGAGTGTAGTAGGTGATCGTGTCCTCAGCGTACAGCTTCATAGGCGGATGCTGTGCAGAGGTCAGCCCGACCATGGCGGTGTTTAGGGTGTGGTGGCTGGAGTCTTGGGGCCAGGAGCCAATGTTTGGAGAGCGCGTGAACGCCATCTAACAGTGCTGTGTCGGCACACAAAATATGGGGCAGCACAATAAACCATGATCAGCACCCCAAGGTGCTGCGGCACCACACAACAAATCGTTGAATTAGATCATTTGCTTAGTTTCTGTCGATCTACACAACCGAGGATCCCGTCAGCTATTTCAACCAATAAAACCTAGTTTATGGGACGACCTCATGCGCCGCAGACAGAATCAATTTTAGCCAACCAGCGGTCCCTGCATGCTACCAAAACCACTTTCATTTTAGCCAACCAGCACTCACCCACGGCACTTGTCACACGCTCAGATTTGTGTATTGCGAGACGGCACCCATTGCTCCAAAATCCATGCGAGGAAAAATGCTGAGGCGCGTACCTTGGTGGGAGCTTGCACTACACGTCAATGAGGCCAACACGGACGCGCTGCTCGATGGCCTGAAGGCCTTTGACATCAGCAGGAGCAACACTACAGCCTGCAGTATATGCGCAGACTCCGATCCCAAAATTCGTTACAAGCCGCTAGAATGGAGCTGCGATGCTTGTGTTGAGGCACGCGGGCATTCGCGTTCGGGATCATACCTTACGACACGCTCACACGCAGGGTTACGGAGCTGGTGCGTGCAAACTTACTGACTACGGTACTCCTGATATTGAGCGTGCTGGGCGGCCAGATATCATCCGAGTCAAAGTCTCCCTCGCTCCGCGTGTTTCCGTAGCCACAAACAAGCGAAATGAGGAAGGTTTAGCTGCTTAGCTGAGGTGGGTGCTAATTACGCACGTATGGAGGAGCGGGACCAGCCTGCAGGTGGATGGTTCGTCGACATTGAGAAACGGTCGTGCGGCTGTAACCGCTGGTTCGTATTTGGCGCTTGTGTACATGTGCTATACGCGCTGCGTATCACTGAATACGTGGACAGTTGCGGTCGCAGCATTCTCGGCAACAGGGAAAAAAGAAGACGCACCACGTTAGATGCACCCGACGGATGAGGTCGGCCGAGAAACTTGGGTCCGGCTTGGATCTATGTCTAACCCAGCACTTTCGATTGTGCCAGCAACAGTTCAGCGTTTGGGTAGTTCTCCTTAATAGATGTGGTTCGTTAACGTACACGCGCGGGTATAATGCGCCGCAACTCCGCATCTCTTCTTTTGCATGAATTTTTTTAAATAGCGAGCATATTCTTCTACAACTTGTTCTCGGTATGACCTAATGAGGTGAACTTACACGTATTAAATGAGGTGGGCTTAGACTTCTTAATTTGCCGCACACGCAATCTTCATATAATTTGGTTGCATTCATAATGCTACCAGTGTAGCTTGAAGAATCGTCGTCAGCTTGGTGCTGGGGCAAGAAAAATGCAAAATGAGACTTAAATGATGTACAAGCACCCAGGGTCTCTACAAACAAGAACAATCACTTCTCAAAGCAGAAAACGTATAAAGGAAAACTTACTTGGCTTTATACGTGTGCGAGATCATCGTAATGCCTTCTTATTTCCCCTAGTTTTCACCATTACCTTCCCAGCATCCGTCGCATGCGCATTTAAACCACCTCTCGTTGCCGTAATTAACCGTAATCTCAGCGCCTGCCTTCCCATCCTTAATCATCCGCACGAAGACCTACACGTTGCGCATGTTCTGCATCTCGACGAAGACAGCGTTTAGATCACAAGCATGGTTATTGAACCTAGTCATGGACCCTTTATTGACGGCCTCTACGTACACGATTTTTTTTGTCACCGACTTCGTATTGTAGAGAAATGTGTATCCACTATTCGGTTTGAGGGCTTGGTCGGGAAGGCATGCCACCTTTGCTGGCCACTCGCTGAGCTTTCCAGTGTACTCGCCTACAATGTCGCCGATGTCGAGAAAGGTGGTGGTGCACACACCCAGACCAACTCGGCCGGTGTCGAACACTTCAGCGTACCACGCACAATCGGAGCGTTACTGCAGCGTCCGTTCAGCTTGCAGCAGCTACGGGTAAAGTAAACGGCATCTTCTACGTTGTTGCAGCAGTCCCAGAAGCAATCCCCGACACAGCGGCACCTATGGAAAGAGCCGAGGTCGGGGAAGCGGATCCCATTCGTAATGCATTCGTCTATAGACTCCGGCCAGGACTGCTCGTGTAGCAACGCAAGCCCCTGTTGAACTGGCTCGTTGTACACAGGTCGTCGAACATGCAGGTTTGCTAGGCGACTCTTTATGCCAGGTAGCTTTAGAACATCCTTTATCTTCATAGCGGTAATGGAGTGTGCGTGGTGAATCTGCGTTCCAATCCGCGTTGCAGCGCACTTCGACTGGTGACGGCGCTTGCGAGAGCGGGGTACGCACCACAAACTTGCACGCCTTTTCGCCTGATGTCGGATCTCGACTCTGGCGAGCCGTGTCGGGATCGTAAGCATGTATTTCTCTGCTTTGAGGACCTCCTCGTCGGTGGGCCCAACGAACTTAGCAGAAGGTACGTTTTCCTCGCATGCAACATGTCCCTTGACAGCTGGTCCTTTGTCCTGGATGCAATGAAGCGGTTGATGTCCAGTCTGGGCGGTGCTAGACGTGATCTCGTCCCCCACGGTTGCCCCACGGTTGGCTCCGGGTCGTCTGACTACACGGAAAATGACGGCTCGTCGGTATCCCCACACGCACTACGCTCCTTGGATCCACCTGCATCGTTCTCACCCATCGCAGGAGCGCTATCGCCGGTGTGAAAGGTGTTAGAGTGCTTTTCATCGTTATGACTACCGCGTGGTCTGACGCCTGCTCCGACGACTGAGAGCTCTCCGTCACAAAATTCTCACACTCAGCGCGACTCTCTCGCATCGCAGAGTCTTCTGCACCGCGAATAATACCAGGTAACGCCTTACAGAAGACGTCGGATCGCAAACTAGCATTGCAGAGCGCAGCGCGGTGCCGTGTCGTGGTACCGGCGCCAGGGAAGAATGAAATTCTACTATTTGTGTGGTACCAGAAACCACACAGCTAAATACATTTGTTTGATATTCGCGAGACCACATTGCACGCCGGGGTAGGCATCGCCACGCGACAGCGAAGGGTTCGGGCTTCTCTGCAGACTGCAGAAGGGCGAGTTAAGCCTGCCAGTTTGCTGCTAGTGTGTTGGCAAATCGCTTTTGAGTTTGTGTGTTACTCAGATCTGTACGTGTGATCCTAACGTTTATTCCAATATTTGCTGCTAAACAACTAACAACTTTTGAGTCACATTGAAGTAACACACATTCTCCGAAACACGTAATGCATTTTGCTGACGCGGGTGCGTCAGCCCCATTAGCCCAGGGTCTCGGCCAATCAGAACGGCCCGGTCTGCTGCCCCGCTCCTGTCTTTTTTGTGCTGGAATCTTGTTGTGTTGGTCAAATCGGTTCGTGTAAAAATAAGGTTTTGTTTTCCTTATAGTGGTAGTCCACGCTTGGACTAGTAGTGGTACACCAATCAAGACAAGGCTTAATCCACCTAACCCTAATGTTGTCGGAGCGTGTGTTTGTGTTGAAGTTGGACCAGGCCCTTACAGTCCTAGCACTTTTGTTCGTGGTCCTCGTAAGAGAGACAACTACTCTTCTGGATGCAGTATTTGTCGGATTGAGTAAGACATACGGATTGGGTGCGATAGGCGTAATAAGTCTCAGTTTACAAAATATAGTACAATTATAATTTTTACCGATAAAATGCTCGGTTTTATCGGCGGAACTCGAGCTTTTTACGAGTGTTTCACTCGATCGGACACATACGGTACAGTACTGCACCGCCCTTAGTCCTTTGATTAACTTCCGGATGAGATGATCCTGAATCCAAATGAACAATTGTTTGTTTGCTAAAATCTGATTTTTATGCAAATCTTATATGGTCTACCTCCGCGAAAACGGGGTGCAGTACTGTGTACTGAAATTATGCTTTTACAACCGAGTGGGTCGTCTGTTATGATTAGTCCAGTAAAAATCGCCATGATGCACCATCATCATTGATGACGGCACGGTACACGAATGCAATACATGTAGGTATAATACATATACTGTACATGTAAGCAGGGATGGTAAGAAAATTTGAATTAGTTATTTCCCATTTAATAATAATGTAAAAACGATTAAAAAAATTCTTTTTATGTGCATAACATATTTTTTTGTCACATTCCCTCATTCACGCCGTACTTTTCAATGCCTATTCGAGCCTGTGCTACAATATCGGACTCAAAGCCAAGTGAGGATGAAGACTTTTACGCAGCTCATATTTACACAAAGCAAAACTATTGACGCTGTTTAATATCAAACCACGTTGATCACCTGTGCAGACAGTGCCACCAAGAGGATTAGCCTTTCACGTATCTGATCCAAGATACGTCGTCACATCCATAGAACTCACACATGTAGGTCCAGCCCAGTGCCGTGTTGTACCGGTAGTCGAACTGGAACAATCGATAAAGCAAAAAAACAGTGATAAAACTCTCTCGTATTTACTGTCAATAGCAGCACACGTACGTCGTCATTGCGAAGCTCGTCGTGCTTTGTAGTGGAGCGAAACATTTCGCCCATGTCGAGGTATCCAGGTGTTACGTGTTGCTGTCTGTACAGTCCTGGAGGCGACATATTGGTGTCGGCAAAGTCCACGAACACATACTACTGGTAGATTGGCGGGTGCTGCAATGTGTAGCGACCACATAAAAAGAAAAAAAATATTCTTAAATCTTTTTATCTCTAATAAAAATATTTAAATATTTTTCGATCATCCCTGTTGTATTTGTAAGCAGCGGAATCCTAAAAAGAAAACATTCGTAATCAAGATTTGCGCTATCCACTCGCAAGAGAAAGCAAATATGTAGTATACATATTACCAGTGTGTTCTCTAGCATCCTAGTAAAGACGCCGATGAGGATTGCAACCGCACCTCACTTCCCAAAACACTGGTAGCTCGGCAGCACTTCTGACCTCATTGGAAACGATGAGTTGCGTCCACGCGTTCGCGATTCTCCTCGCTTTACTTTTCTCCACCCATGCAACCATGATTGATCACGATAAAGTGCAGCCATTCGCTCAGCCCAACCCAGTCACAATCTCTGAAAAAGCTGCTGTCAAGTTCAAGCCTCAACTTCACATTGAAAGAGGCTGTGTTTCCTTTCCGGCTGTAAATGCTGCTGGCGAGCTCACCGGAGGACTCAAGGGAACAGGAGGGACGGGAGGCTGTACGAAAGCACCCCTGGGATCTCAAATATATGGTCGATCAGCATGGTATCAGGACAAATGGGCCATGCTTTTTGCTTGGTACTTCCCGAAAGGCTTCTCCTCTAGTGATCATTCAATCCGCCACTACTGGTCGAGTATGGTTCTGTGGCTTGACAATCCAGCACTGGATGCACCGACATTTCTCGGAGCGTCGCTGTCGCAACAGCTTCATAAGCCTCGAAAAATACTCTTCGGTCTCTATACGGCTGAACGGAAAGAGCCATACAGCAAGCAAACCGCTATTCCTCCAATGGGCTTCGTGGGGACCCAGGCAACTGTTGTGGGTCGAGTAAGTAGATGGCGGTATACCTACAATTACAGTGGTGGCTCGAATGTTTCTACCAGGATTTCTCAAACGTATACGAACAAGGGTGACCGGCTAGCACTAACCTTTGCGTTCCAAAACGGTGAATTCCAAGATCTCATCATGTGGGACCAAATGACGGACGCAGCACGCGCAGCTCTAAATTCAGCGGATTTTGGCGAGTCGAAGGTCCCCTTTAGCGATCAGAACTTTCAAACGACGCTGGGTCTTTCGTGGCCGTTTTAAGCCCAGTGAAAGTGATTCCATGACACAGCACAAAGGCTTTGAGCATAAACTTGTTCCGTTCATTCGATAAAAGAAAACGCTTTTTTTTTCTCAAATAGAACTTCAAAACAAAACAAAACAATTGTTAGAAACGTTTCTTATTTGGTAAGTTGCTCAAAAGAAACATGCACAGATAGTGCAGTTGCGACGTCAGAACAACACCAGGGTTCGCCAAAACCCAGCTTTTCGGATTTGAGTGGGTGGGTAATGAATTTTTTGTGGGTGGGTGGGATTAAAAAACTGGGTCTTATCTGTTGGATGACGCCATTTACACAATTGAAACAGCTGCGTAGGGCACAAGCACGCTCAAATGCAGTAAGTCGATTCCGAGGCTTTTGTTTCTTCCGTGGTGCTGTCTGACTCGAGCCACCTGTGCCGCCAGCTCGTCGTTCTGTCGTAGGAGGGTCGCTCATTTGAGCCAACAGTGGAAGGATCGCAGTCCAAACGAGAAATGGTACTGAAGTACCTGGTGCTAAAATTAAATAAATATTTTAGATTTTGCTCTAATAATAGTTGGTGACCCGGGTCACCGTTAATTGGTTCAATTATCAAAAAACTGTGTCACAGTATGGAGCGGTTACAGATGCTTTAGGGCGGTTAAAGAAAATATAGATATAATATGCATCTATATTATATTATAACCGAATTTTGGGGCGGTCCAAGGAAGAAATGTGCTCTAAGTGGCGGTTGGGGTAGCTCTTTTCAACTGGTTAACCGAAAACGGGTATTGTAGCAAATGACCCGCTTAAGGTGCCGGCGCACTGAAGATGCATGGGCGAAGACGCGACCGCATCGAGTGCCATGGCACTTTGCGTATTGCGTCAGCTCTATCGCTCTCACTTTATTTTTATAAGCCCAGAAAACCCAGCCTAAAAAAAGAGTGGGTGGGTGGGTCGTTCAAAATACCCAAACCCCAAAAATTCCAAAACCCATTTGTGAACACCGATGAGCACCGCAACCGGAGTGCTGTCTCAAGCGATTCGTGGCGGCTCCTACCGCTTCCTCCAGCGCCTGTTAACCTTTGCCGCCAACTCGCTAGTACTTCGCAAATTGCACCTTAATGTGACGGGCACTGTGACCGTCCGTCTGGAGCTGGCGCTGGCCTCCATCTTCCTCTTGCGCGACGGATTCCGCCTTGCATTCCTGCGCATGCCGTCACTCGACTCGAAAGCTCCCGGCAATGGAAAAGCTCACATACAGCAATTGGTGAACGTCGCGTGGCTGTCGACAGCCACCAGCTGGTCAGTAGCAGGACTGGTGCTCGTTTATTCTGCAGTTGGAAGCTCTTCGTCGACTTTGAAAGACGACGAGTCATTGAGCGGATACTCGACTGTGCTAGCGATGTACTGCGGTGCTGCGATGATCGAGGCGCTAGCAGAACCTATGTTCGTCTTAGCACATGCCAGTGTATTAGTAAGCTGGCAAGTGGCGGCTCAGAGTGCCGCTTTTTTGGTGCGAGCAGCGGTACAGTACATCGGCGTCGTCATACTGGAGCTGAGCTTAACGGCGTATGGATTCGCTGAGCTATCATACGCATTGACATTGCTGGCGATGTTCACAGTGTTCTTCTGGAGTCGAATCTATCGGAAATCGACCGGAGAGGACAAGTTCGCCTTGACAAGTATGAGGCAATTGCTGCCTGGCAAACCGGAAGGAGAAGTGGACTGGTGTCACCAGGAGTTAGTGACGTTATTAGTGCCACTAAGTGTGCAGAGTGGTGTCAAGTATCTCCTAGCCGAAGGAGACAAGTGGGTGCTCACAGGCTTCGCGTCACTGCAGCACATGGGGGTGTACGGCTTGGTGTCGAATCTCGGCTCTCTCGTGCCTCGGATTGTGTTTCTACCAATTGAAGAAGCCACCAAGACGATCTTCAGTAAACTAGCACTTGGTCAAAAGCAGAAGAGTTACGACAAGGACGATAGCAAGAAGAAGAGTCTGGCCGACGGACAGACACTACTGTTAGTCTTGCTCAAGCTCATGAATCTCGTGGGATTACTCTTCGTCTGCTTCGGTACTAGCTACGCGTACACGTTGGTACTACTATTATATGGAGTTGAGAAGGCGCTTCAAGGAGTGGGTGCTGCGTTGGCTGTTTACTGCGTTTACATCCCGTTCTTGGGGTTAAATGGCGTTTGTGAAGCTGTTGTACACGCCGTTGGAGACGACCACGAGTTGATGCGACTCAACAAACTTCTTGGCGTTTTCTTCGCCATCTACGCGTTCAGTGCGCTCGTGTTGATGCAGGTGCTCGACTGGGGAACCTTCGGACTCATCCTGGCCAACTGCGTCAACATGGCGTGTCGGATCTTGTACTGCTTGAAATTCCTGGCTTCGTACTTCCGTCCAGTCAGTGCAGCTGCCTATTCCAGCAACGGGGTGCTTAATGGAGTGGCGTTCTGGCGTCAATCGCTTCCACATCGGTTCGTTGTCGTCACTTTCTTCGCTTCTTTGGCAGTGACAGCAACCTCTCAGCGTCTGCTGCTGGCTTCAGAGTCGAAGTCACACTCGTTGATGCGACACGCACTGCATGTTGCTGTGGGGGTAGTCTGTTTTGGTGCAACGATTTTCACGCTGTACATCAAGGAGCGACATCTTTTAGGAGCTCAATTGAAGACCCTGCGAGGCCAAAGCAAGTCTCACAACGACTAGACAGGTAGAGACCAGAATGAAGCCATTAACATGGTTTTATTTGCACTCTCTATTTTCAAATGTTGCCTTGAAACGTCGACAAGTTGTCTGTAAAAATGAGCAGGCGGCAAGGATTCGGTGGCGCACTGCGAGCCAAGCAGGGGCCGCAGGAGACTGAGCAATCAAGGGCTGATGGCGGAATACAAGGCTTTGTAGCTAAACGCTCTCTTGACGAGGAACGAAAGCTAGTTCGTGAGCAGCTTAAACAGGTGAGTATCATTTCTTTCTTCGCTTCAGCTCAAGATGTTGACCATCATCGATGTAGATACCTCTTGGACCAGCTATAAGGCATACGAGCCATCGTTTACTAATGAATTGAATCGGTTAGTTAATATGTTTTTACAGTATAGCAGAGCTGCGTAACTCGTAATTAAGAAGATGTACTTCTTAGCGAGCTAGCTCAACACGTCGAAGACGAAGTGTTAGACAAGCTGGTAGCCGTCCAAGACCGACTGGAAAAGATTCGGACACAACGGGAAAGCTCTGGTGTTCTACCAACTACCACGTTGGAGACGCTGCTACAGAGTCGCTTGGTAGTCGAGGCTAAGCGCAAAGTAGTTCCTGCACAAATCGCGGAAAACGTACGACGCTTTTCCCTACCTTAAGACCATGTTGCTGGCATCTAATGGTCGTGTTACTCTTCAGACTATAGCTGCAATGCGAGCCGCCACCTTGAGCGTATCATCACAAAACGAGAATCGAGTCTCGAGTGCTACGGGACTAAGCAACCGTCAGTCTACCTCGGCATTCGCTTCTAACACCACCAACAATATGCCAAGAAAGCCCCGAGTAAAAACGAGCAGTATCATCTCGCCTCGACCACGTACAGTGAGCAATGATATCGACGTATACCGAATGAGGCGTAGGAAGAGCTCTGCGATAAATTACTCACTTGATACCGACAGCACTGATGAAACCCAGAGTGACAATTACAGAGAGTCCTCTGAGACGCTGCTGTGCGTTCAGTTCCCAGCGTCTAGCGAAATCGCAGCTCCGAGTGGCAACAAAACCGAGGAGGATGAAGAGCAACACGCGCTTCGTTTTCGCTCACGCCCAGTGGCTCTTTCAGCGATCGACGATACCGCTGTAGTCACTACAAAGCGAGAGCCACAGCAACCACGTGTGCGCTACATCATGTCCACTCGACTTGGAGCGCTGCCGCCCACGAAGCACATCTTGGACGAGTATCCGATCCCTAAAGAAGTTCTGGACGCACTAGAGCGACATCGACATTTCCATGTGGACGACTCGTCTCCTCTGACTGCTTTCGAGCCCGTTCGACTACCTCCCCCTACTCCAACAGTGCTACACACTTCTACATGCACCAATGCCGAGTGCGAGTGCTTCTACAGACACTCGGTCCTTGTAGAACGCTCGCCAGCGTCGTTTGTACTATCTTCACTCGACGTGGCTCCTGAGAGGCCCCTCCCACCACCTAGCGACTTGTTTCATCAGCAACAACTCATTGCTGCTACAACGGATGATTCTATTTTACTACACGAAGTACGTCATCTGTATGACAGCACTCACAACGCTCACCGTGACTTTCGAGCAGGGCTTCATCGCCATCTCGACCTTCAGTATCTAGTAGATCTCTCGTTCCGAAGCTCATTAACCTCCTCGAGCTACTTTGTTGACGATGACGACAATGAAGAACATGGAGCAAATACACTTCCAAACGTACAGATTCCAGCTCACTTGCGTCGTCACCGAATCGTCAGCACTGCAGAGAGTGACGCTGGTACTTCTACCAAGTGGAAATTCCTACAAAACGGAGTGCATCGTATGGCTAACCGGCGCGGAGCTATCTCTATCGCTACGAAAAGCGAGGCGACAGTACGGGCCCAACGCAGTGACCTCCTTGTCCAGCTATGTACGTTAACTCCACAGGACGTTGAGTTTCTGTCACTGTGGTATGGCTTCAGTCCAGACGCAGAGGCGGAAGCTATAGCAGCAGCCACTAAAGACTGCGAAGGCGGCGTGCTTTTAGACCCAGTTCCCATGAATCCACATTGGAGCATTCGGTTCGAGTTGGCATGGAAGCAGTTGTCACTATCGACAAACGACCGGCTGGATTTGGCGATCAAATACTCATCGCTTGCGTATTCCACTCGTCTACCGGACGCTGTGACTCTGTGGGAGACTGCATGCGCTCTCATCACGGAGCATGAAGACTTGCTACGATTGATAAGATCGACTGTCGGAGGTCCTCGAAGACACGCTGGTGTCAGTCTTACTGAAGACACTGCTATGCTACAGGCTCTTATCGCTAGTGCCGATAACGTCCGCGAGATCCTGTTGCTTACATACACCGAAGTGGGGGATTTTGTCACGTATCATGGTGACTTCTACTTGACAAAAATGGAGCACGACGCAACCGAGATTCGGAGATTAATGGAAGAAGGCAACGACGCCAACGCTAACAAGCTTCAGTCTCCCATATAACGTGCATGAAGAGGATATCAACTGATGTGTGTGATCTTCTCTCGAGCACCACCTTTGCCGGCAATGCGATTTACGCTTTATACTAGCGTCAACGGGACCGAACCACATCGCCTTTCAGACGGACTTCTTTCGAGCAGCGGAGATTAGCGAGGCTCTTTCTGCTGGTGTATGGTTATCTTGTTTCTTGTGTGCTGTCTCGACAATCCTGCATCGCCTTTTTAATCCGAGTCCAGACTTCCGAAAACAACGTCACCAAGCCAAATCGATGCCCCTTTCTCTTGTCATCGTTGCTGGGTATAACTCCCACAAAGTACCCTTGACAGTCGCATAGTACTGGCTCACCACTTACGCGTTCGTCAGGCGTGAAACCTGTTGGGGATGAGAACGTCTCTGCAGCCATGATAACTCCTGCCTTTGAACCAAAAGCCACACAACAAGCGCGTAGCTGAGTCGATACGCCACGCCTATTTAGTGCGCAGCTCACAATCCCGGCCCCAAACCCAACAAAAGCAATAGGTGATAATCGTCAACAGGCGTTAAGAATGGAGAACGGACAACATTTTGAATGCGTAAGAGAGTCATATCCATCCACGATCTCTCTCTGTTGGCACACAATATATCCGTGACGTATTCACACTGAAATGTGGCGCCTAGCATACCAGTCGCCTTATAAACGCGACGATTATCCTTTCCGCGTGGTAGACTTGCTGTCAAAACGAATCCGTCATTCGAAATGAAGAAACCCGTCTGGAAGCCACAGTTGTCGGGAAGCTCCAGCTGCAACAAAGTACTTTCACTGACGCCATCATCTAAGTGTATCTTTATAGGCGATTAAGACAAAGCTGGGGTCAAAACTGGTGAGAATCTTCCACGTGTTATCTTACCTGTCTTCTTCCATCTGGTTTCACAGTGCTCATCAAATGTGACTTCTTGCTCATGATTTAGTTCTTCGGCGGGAAGGAAAAACGCTTGTCGAGAAAGAATGGCTGTCATTAAGCATCAATACCCCGAAAAATCTTCGGGTACTACAAGAATGACCTGAATAGTGATCAGGAAGCCCTATCTGTGACAGTGCGTCTGTCGTGGTCAATATGATCTTGAATAACTTGCCACTGGTCCGAGTGCTGTGTTGTCACGTAGAACCGAGCTTGTCCTTGATCCTGCGAATACATACGATCGAGGGAGAAGACAACTCCCACGAAACGGCGAGATTGAATAGCCATGACTGGACCGCCTGAAACGCCCATGTTGATGTTAGCAGTGCACAGTTGATCTGCAGCATTGAGACCGCCCGTTGTCATCCTTCGTGCACTAATATGACCGGTCGTGAGGTTAGGAACGTGCACCATACCGGGAGCAGCATCATTCAGACCAAAGCCAATAACAGCTACGGATGTGTCTTCGACAAATGCATTTTCAGGCTCCAAGAATACAAATGGGGTTGGATGGTCCACCTTCAGAATCGCCAAGTCTAGACCAGTAATATCTTGCACGTGTCGGCAGGTGACCCGTGCACCGCCTACAATTGTTGCATCACAATTGCCTTCCTCAGTGTTGTTGGCGCCTTTGATGACATGACGAGCTGTGAGAAGATAGCCGTCATCCGAAATAAAGAAGCCTGTCCCGTGGCAAGTGTTTCCAGGTGATGTGATGCGTAGGAGCGCCCTTGAGAACCGGTAATTCTCGCTTGGCGTACTTGATCGTCAGAGATGATTAGTCGGGATCCAGCAGCATCCAACAGGAGTCGGAGCAGCTCATTGTTTGTTTGGAGCTGCTGCAGGATGCGACGTTTAGTCCTTCCGAAGACCATGCTCGATCTTTGTTGAAAAATCAAGAATGACAGCTCACTCAAACATGCCGCGGGGGGGGGGGGCATATGCCGAGGATAAATCAACCTCGTATCCCTTCGATTACGCAGAATATTGGAACAATCCAGGGTTTGTGGTGGTCGTGGTAAAGGTAATGGGGGTTTCACTATCGTGGGAGCCCGGATCATTCAGCGTGTACGTGATCATACTGACTTATTGTTATTAATTTTTAGAACAGTAAGGAGATGGGACCTTAGGAGCACTGTTGGTACTTTAATATTTCCGCAGATCCAATCCTTATCTTTACTTGGAGGTTCTAGTCCTCTATCAGGTGCACTACTTAATAGAAATATTATTGGTCACTACCTTTGATTATATCAAGTAGTATTTTTTAAAGTTATAATCTACTGCGAGATGTTGGACCCGAGCGGTGATCACTCGCGCTCAACATCTCGCCAACAAAAAAACAAGACAATGAAACTTTTAGCTCTGTAGATACCGGTAGTGAGATTTAAATTAATCCAGCGTTGTATAAGAATAACTCGCCCAGCATGACAACCACTAATGACGGCAGCAATGTAAAGACCCGACAATTTACTAAACAGATATCGAGGCCGTCGAAAAGTCAACCGATGCTTAGAGATAGTTGTTAAATCCGCTCAGAATATTGTTTAAAGCTACACCATCCACGCGGTAGAGCTTTTTACAGCTGGTTCACTAATGGACGTATCTTGCCTTTCCACAAAACCATGGTTGAAGTACCGCCT
Organism: Phytophthora infestans T30-4; assembly: GCF_000142945.1. Classification (NCBI taxonomy): domain Eukaryota; phylum Oomycota; class Peronosporomycetes; order Peronosporales; family Peronosporaceae; genus Phytophthora; species Phytophthora infestans. Next base: position 776,844 of record NW_003303715.1, on the reverse strand, counting down.
GACATCAGGATAAAACAAAATCAATCTCATGGAAGCAATTGCAAGCTCAGGGTCTTGTCCACACAAGAATCTGAGGTGCACCCGAATCTGTTTTTTTTAAACTAATGCCGTGCTAAGCCCGGTGAAGCTCTGGATAATACGGTATTTTCAAAAAGTAATAACTAGTGCGGAATGAAGGACTTTTTGGAAGAAAAAAAAGGAGAAGAATTGCGATTTAGCTAAGACTTCCAGTCTTGAAGAAGACATCAACAAACCGAGCGAGAATGATAGTCATTCATTTGAGTGGCTATCCCCGAACATCGAAACTTGAAAACAAGTTGGTACCCTAACTTAAGAAAGTACTGTATTTTAAAGAAGACCTGTAACAATTTTTCCACAGCATTATGGTTTCTTAATCTGACCGACCCCATGCCCGGCTTACAGTAGCCTCGACATGTACATCGCTTTCCGTGAACCGTTTTCTTGTGGATGGAATCTCGGGTTGGGAGATCGAGAACTCGCTACCCTGTCACCCGAGCAGACGAAGGAACTCCCAGAGATGTCCTTTGATGAGAAAGCGGCCAATTTCTTTCGATTGTCGGTCTGGCAGAGAAAGAAGCGAGATGTGGAAGCTCAAGACATCACTGAAATCCCGGACGGAGAGATATTCGTCGAGCGGGGGACGGGACTAAACTTGTTCGAGAACAAGCTTGCCCAAGGAAATACAAACCGAATTGAAATGGTAACGAAAGTTTGTGACACTGACTCCGATATTGAGTGTACAGCTTCTGGTGCCAGCAGCAAAACCATCAACGACGCTCTGACCGACCAAGAGCTGCCTCAACCAACCCCACGCAAGAAGAGCCGACATGGAAGAGAACTTCAGACACCTCCTACCAGCCAAGCTCACACCACCCCTCCGCTGGTGACGCCGGAAACGAAAGTCGCGGCGTCGAAGAAGGCATAAACGGAGGCGTCTACAGTGCCTTAAGCATAGGCATATGCTGATAGGGATCTGCATTTGGTTTGGACGCTCGGGTGCTTTACTTGTTATGCAATAATAAAGTACCATCCCTCCCTTTAGAATACCCGACGTGGTAATTCGTTTTCTTCCTCTGATGTGTGTGTGTGTGTGTGTGTGTGTGTGTGTGTGTGCGTGCGTGTGTGTGTGAGTGTGTGTGTGAGAAGGAGGGGGCTTTACGCGTTACGTCGTAAGGTTGATGTGAATGAGGATACAGTTTAGCCAAAATGAAGAAGCCGCGGTCGAACGTGCGTTGTCGTCCGACCTTGCTGTCTTGACGCGAGACGGCCTCGATAGGAATCCATTTGTTATTCATCTATTTCCTTCTTTAAATCATGTAGCCTTCATGTACATGTACCACCCACCATCGGTGGTATCGTTTATTGGAGCAACATCCACCTAGAACCAGATAGCGTGAATGTTGACCCAGGCGGCTTGGAACGACATTCACCAGTTCTTTTTATGCTTTACCGTAGTTTATTAGGTATTCCGTCCTTTTAGCCTATTACTTGCAAACCACTATACTTTTAATAATTACAAATGTTGCACCCTAATATTTTATAGAGGAGATCGTCGACGGTTTTCGATCGCCCCTAAAACTCTGGATATGAATATCCAGAGAATTTGGCGGGTCATGTGACAGTTCACGTAATGGCCAAAACGTTTAGGTGATCATCGAAAACCTGACACGCAGCACTAGTGCAGAGATTGGCGAGGATATTACCGAATATCCTTAGGTATGCAATACACCGGAGTATAGATGCGGTTAACACTACTTCGGAGGCCGAAACCTTTTTTAATTTGAAGTATTCTGCAGCATTTTTCCTAATATTTGTAAATATCGGGATAGGGCTCCCCCCTTAGATGGACCTAAGATCCATTCACAACCGCATGCGACGAAGTATAAATTAGATGCTCGTGCGGCGCCTTCGACGCATGTGGCTGTTAGCGGCCTTTTCACGGTGTGTCCTATCCCGATATTTACAAACATCAAGTGTAAAAATCCAAAAATTAAAAAAGTCGGCTTCCGTCCTGGAGGAGCTAAATTTGAATGTTTGTGTTAATTTTCGTTTTACACGCGCATGCCAGAATTCCAATCGGACTACATGATTATTTCGACTAATGAAACTTAAAATCTACTATCCGCTTCAAATTTGCAGCCCTTAAGTATTTATAAAATTGAGCATAATTTGCCCGCAAAGCCAATACACTAGATTACAAGTACTGGCAGCGTTCAGGTTGTGCATTATGTCAAAAAAAAACTCACATACTAGTAGTTCAATGGTGAAATTCCAATGGCACATCTCAACATACGTTGTGGCTCCAATCAGAGCACACAAGGGAAATGGTAGGGGCATCTGGTCGCATTTACGGAATGCGCATGGTGCTGAAGCTTTCAGTACCGTCGTCGGCAGTGTGAACACGCTTACGAAAAAAATAAACACACACACCAACCCATATCATGATATCTCCGCAGTAATCGGGGATGCGCCTGTAATACCAGAGCTCACTCTAAATGAACTGACTATTCCTGCAGACGTCACGATGAAATTGCGTCTTTTTAATAATTTTAGTTTCGAGTAAGCTCGAATATACGTAAAAACGATTCTATTGTGCAGTCTTAATTGCGAAATTGTTCAAGCAGATCAAGGGAGCCCTTGATCGAAAACGATAGGCCGCGAATGATTTCAATAGTCAACTGGCAACCAGACCCTAACCAAAGAGGAAGACGTTGAGCATGCTTTCTATGTGGGTAACACAGCGCCATACGAGATCTTGGGTACCTCAAATGTCGTCAACGAAACTTCACGACGTGGATGAATAGGCCATTCGTCCACCTCCGACAAGGTCGGTGGGCACCAGTGTATCCGGGGTGTGTAGAGCTGCCACGCGAGCAGATCTCAACACCGGAGGTCCTCCACCATATGGCCTTTGAAAGGGATGGTGTCGAAGGGCAAGTTAGTAACATAGGTCCTGTTTTGCGAATAGTAGCGCTTTACGACTAAGGTGACTGACACAGAGTCATTGGCTCGAGTGGCGATGTTCTATTGGACTCGCCAGACGTGAGCAACTCACTCGACGTCAAGTCACAAAGTCTCAAAGAGCAATCGCGAAGGCTGGATGATTTAAGTCGTCACGGTCGACGCGGACGATGCAAGTGGCTATCACAGCCATCGGAAATCCTGTATTCTCAAGGTTAGGTTAGGGAAAGTAAAAATAATTGTCCCTGGCCTTGCGCGAGGCTATTGGACTCGCCAGACGTGAGCAACTCACTTGACGTCAAGTCACAAAGTCTCAAAGAGCAATCGCGAAGGCTGGATGATTTAAGTCGTCACGGTCGACGCGGACGATGCAAGTGGCTATCACAGCCATCGGAAATCCTGTATTCTCAACGTTAGGTTAGGGAAAGTAAAAATAATTGTCCCTGGCCTTGCGCGAGGCAAATTTCCGTCGCGCTTTCTTATGGGTTTCACAAGTCAGTGGGGACTCAGGTCTAGACTGGAAAGTGATCTTCTCCCTGGCGCTAAGGTAAGATCACGTTTCTTCCGGAATCAGGCGTCGAAGTACGGCAATGGTAGGGTGGAGACGATCCTCTCGGTTAGAGCTGCGGTAGCACTGGCCAAACAATTCACAACGTACGTTGACCAAAGAGAAAAAGGAAAGTATTTTTGGTTAAGGACCTGGCTCCTACTAGCAGCCTACCGCTGACATTGTTCGAGTGGAGACGGAAGCCATGGACGCTATGTGCCTAAAAACGCCTGAGCGAATGAACGGTGCTGTGCATGCACCCAAACAGGAGGCGAAGCGCGCATCTGGATCAGACAGGTCTCTAGGCCATGGGCGGCCTGTCGATCAGGGCGAACGGAGTATCCAGCTCGCTGACAAGGCGATTGCGGTACCTTATGTACGTATTGCGCCGGGTACAACGGACCGTGGCGCCAAAACCCAAACGATGTTTACGAGTGCACATCAGAGGTCGCAAACGTAATTTTCCGGTTAATCGTACCCGTCCGAAAGCCCTGGTCATCGAGTTTCGGATGACCTTGGCCAACCGTACAGACCGTTCGGACAACCATGGCTGGCCGAAACTAGCGATCGATTAACCGACCATTGCGTGTAATTTATGTATAGAATGAAACAAGGTGAAATACAATTTTCTTATTCTATATTTCCGCTCGAAATAAGCTGCACGCAACCTTTTCTCTATTAAAGGCGCGAGCGATCGCCGAAGTTCGTATTAAAGTAAAACATGCAAAAAAAAACTTTGAATATCCATCCTCTGGTGAGCTCGACCAACCGTAACCAACCAATCCTGGAAGTCGGCTACCCGTACCCGCCCATTTTTCAGAGAGGCAAACGATTGGTTAGCCACACCCGTCCGTGGTTACGGCTAGACATTACCCGGATGGGAACGGTTGGACATTTACGACCTCTGGTGCACATACAACTGACTAAGGGTTAGTGCATGCAATGCCTGCAGTCGCTGAGCATGACACGGGGGTTGAAGGCTGCTTTCCTCATCATGGTCGGGTACCGCATGTGATCGATGGTAGCGCTGCCTCCCGTCGAAGGGTCGCTCGCCACGAGAATCGAGGCCCAGCGCTTGCATCCAGCGCTGCCTACGATCACAATTCAGCTTTTAGACGAGCACCATATCGTACCTGTAGGCCGGCCGCTACAGACGACGTGCAAATAACCGAAGCGTTCGCCACCTAACCTCAAGAAAGGCAAGCGCTATACTGGGAAGGAGACTGGTGTGCTTAAAAGGAGATGGAGCAAGATTGAATGTATCAGCGCTATAACAAGCTATCCCATCGATTTGGCAGTGCCAGAACCAGCACCAGTATCTAGGAGGTGGAGCTGCTGCTAGCAGTAGAAAACATAGCTAAGAGCTTGGTGTATCCGCCCCGAAGCCCCGACAACGACACTCGGTGGGTTGCTCTCGAGGTTTTCGGTAGCACGCCTAGCCCCGACGTATTTGACCAATTAATGATGTTTTTAAACCTAACCTTAAATAAGAGCAAGACCGAGATTCAGAACCGGCCAGTCAAACCAGCTTATAGAAAACGTTGTTAATTTCTGGACTTAGTATTTTTCCTGACATAGCACAGCTTCAATTTGTAGACTTTACAATAAAGATCTCCCCTCCGATTTCCTGGTGCTTGTTGGCTTGCAACTTGCCAACCAATTCTTTCAGAAACGTCGACTTACCGACGCCGGGGCTGGCCAGAATCAGTGTCATATAGCAATTAGATTATACCGCACATCAAATGATGTGCGTGCTTGGTGATCCAGGGGACCTTTTGTCGCGGTGTGAAGATGAAATTTAGGTGCGAGCCAACCGTGTCGTATGCGCCAGCCACTACAGGCACCTGAACCGAGCGTGCTAGGTTCCGGAAGCGCACCTCGGGGTGTCGGTAGCAGCATGTTCCTGCGTGAGAAATTGCTGTACTTCTTGTAGAAATGCTCGAGGCCGCCGTTGAGCGTGGCCTCGAGATTTTTTTCTCTGCCCGCAGCGTGCTGTATCGACTCGTCATCGTGTCCCGTTTTCGGTGCGAGTATGGGTGCTGCAGACTGCTGAAGTTGAGCGATCGGCACACGCTGGGCACCCCTTTGCCAGTGAGCGCCAAAGTCGCTTCAATGAACGTTCAGCTTGAGCTGCTTCTGCACCTCGAGCACTTCGACCGCGACCTGTGGCTTTGCCACTTGATGTTGATCAGCCTGCTGTAGGTTCACCAGTCCAGCCTTTTGTGGCTCTACCATCTGCTTCCCTGCAGCTGTCTGTGACACAGCCACTGTTGGTACCAATGCTCCGACCTCACCTTAGCAGGGCCTTAAGATGGCTTAAGCAAGCCAACGTAGAAGCCCGGATGCGTGCGTATCTTCTTTGGAAGATTAAGCTTAAATGCTAGACCCGTCTTGGCCACGACCTTGAACCGTCTCAATTTTGCCTGAAAGCTGCAGATACTTCATAAGTAGGCAGTTTAATTTCTGGCTAACAAAACTTGCTTCTCGAACTTAAGCATATCTACATTGCTTCTACCCTTGCCATCTGCGTAATCCTTCTGCGTGGTTTGGCTTTAAGCCATAGGGTCGCGTACTTAACGCATTACGTCTAGCCACAAATAGACACAGCCATATGCATGCTCACCAGATTTCAAATCGAGAGCGGCTAACGCGACGCCAATGATTACGAGAGACTGTTTCTGCTCACATGCCTTGATGATCGATGGATGCACGACCTTGGCCGATTGAGGCTATAAACCATCCGAGAGTTAAATGGAGTAGTGAACGATCATCTCAAGGGTGATGATCGACTCATCACCCGAGGTACGATTCAAGAGCTCCGGTACGAAGGTGAACCGAGCAAGCGCAGCGACGCGTGTGAACGACGTGAGGGTAGACTCAACCAAGATCATGGAAGCCGTTGCAAGAGAAGTGACTACGACCGTCGTGAGCAACTTAGGTCCGCGACCGGGAGTGATGTTCGCTGACGCCGCTGATCGTGACTGGGTAACTAACCTGAGCGATCGGAGCTCAAGAGCAGATCGGGCGACGGTTCACAATAAATTGTGAAGCGATAGTGGAAGCAGCTTCTTGAGCGACAATGATGGCTACGCCAGCTACGGCGAAGTGTTATCATCGGACGAAGGTCGGCGACGGCTTGCAGGCGCTCGCGCCTGCGAGCCGAAAGGACTTATGCTTGAACAGGTTGTCGGTCACGATGTGGTGGCCAGCCGAAAGGAAACGTTGACAAAGAGCGTTGGGATTTCCGCCATAGAGATCGAGATTCGTCCCAGAAGCTTCGGATCGTGGGTATCGTGTGGCGGAAAGAATCACTCAGCCCATTACTGAAATCGGCGATGCAAGGTGTACAAGCAAGTTTATGATACAGGGCAGTGCCAGCTGTACCGGCACCTCCAGGGTTTTGTCAAGGCTCAGGCGAAGGAAGCCACGTCCGACTTGCTGCCAGATCGGCGAGCCTTCGTGGAGGAAAGGCCATTTAAACAAGGTATTTTTTCTAACAATGACTGAGCTGGGGCCTAGTCAAATTCTGTAATCCGTGCTGGTTTAGGCTTAATGACGAAGACGGCGCCGCACCGGTGGTTTCTGTTGATGTGAATTGGAAGTAACACGTGCGTGTTGCGCCCCAGGAGCGGATCCGAGCCGCGGCTGATCTTCGGTTGGCCTTCAGCGTTTTCTGGTCCAGTAATACCTGACGAAACGATTCCAACGAGTCCAAACCTTTCTTGAATAGTCGTCATTACGTGCAGCATCTAGTCGTCGATGAGCCATAAAACTTCTCTCAAGAGGACTAACGACTCGCTTGGCACCATGCCAAACGGTGTCAAGCGTGACATTGGTACGACAATCTGCTTCAGCGCTAGCCTTCGCTTTATCTAGGTCCATAGATTTGCCGAGGCCTTCGGGGACGTCCAGTCTGTTGAGCGACGTAGCCGCCATCCACTCAATTGCATCAGACGCACCCGTCAGCGATACCATCGTGTGATGATAATCCCCCATTACTCGTACTTGCGCTTCGCAGACGACTCCTATTTTGGCAATACGAACACCAAGGGGTAGCCCAGGATCTCGTAGCAACTTTCCATAGACCTCTAAGGGTTTTCTGCACTTGTGCATGAGCTGCTTAGTAAACATTAACTTAACGCTGTTTAAGGCCTCATTCGGGGCGATCACCATCAATATTATTTGCTCCCCGGGGCCCATCTTAAACCTTGGCGTTAGACAGGAAGTCGGGTACCGATTTGTAGTTGTATGACGACTTAAGCACCCTTGCAACACTGCTTCGCGTCGTAAACAAAACCGTAAGCAACGATCCTTGCATGAGCTGCTTATCCTGTTTCCGACCGTTCGTCATACGTCGCTTCTTGGTTAGCTGCTTTAGATGTTTTCGTACCGTGGGCCGACCTCTGCCTTTGGTGCTTTTCGGGAGGAAGAACGAGTAATCCTCACTTCAACTGGGAGCTAGATTGCCCCCCCCAGGGCGCTCTTTTCACTGCGGTTATCGCATGTTTCATTGTAGCAGGATCATTGGCCTCGTCAGCCAGTCGGCTGCTGGACTCTGTTTGCTCTGAGGTTGCTTCCACAGTACTAGTCTCTCTGACTGCGTGACTGGAGCCCGCAGCGTGGCTAGATCCTCTTGTCATCTCTAGTGTGGGATCTGGGCGACTTGAACAAATCGTCACACTATCAGAGTGACTTGGTGATAGGGTCACAGTGTCAGGAAAGATATTATCCGGGCAGTCAACGCCAGCTGTTCGCTCCCCAATCTTGCTCTCGTATTCGAAAAAAATATCGTTAGTGATTGCAGTTGGAGCGACAGAAGTGTCATCAGAGTGAATTGCTCCATTATCTTGCAGCTCAGAGATCTGAGAAAGCGGGTCCAAGTCGGAGAGTCGATCAGGCCACACAGAGGATTGCGAAACGAAAGACGCCTTTTCATCCCGAACAATAGCTTCAAAGCACTTCAGATTTTCTGAGCATCAACACAAACATCGGTGTCTCGTTCCGGCTTCTCATGTCAGAGATGCGCGTCGCGATGATGCGCGACGTCCGGAATTTGTTAGTTCCGCTGAGAACTTTGTAAGCCGCTGTCAATTTAGAGTCTCGGTCTCGAAACGAACCACCGGCAGCTTCTTTGTCGTCAACTCCTTGATCATTTTCAATCGGAATGTTTAATGGACACGTCAAACTCCACCGAGGATAAATGGGCTTTATCGGAGTGGTGGTTTTACTGGAAAGCAGCCGCCAGTAGATAACATGTCGGCAGGGTAGAAAATCCGTCATCACGGATATACATAAACGACGAAACGTCTAGAGCTCACATTTAGTCAGTTGCCATTAATTTTAATCGTTTGCAATCTGGCAAAATACGTACCCTAGTGTCAAGGTGGCTCTTGCGCCTTGTGTTAGCTGCGGAGACCTCCTCAATCATGTAGGGTTGGATATGGTGAGTCATATATTTCGGCTTGCGGGCGCTCACAACACAATATGGCTTTTCCAACAAATGCTACGCATGTCGACTAACATCTTTAGACACCTTGTGCAATTCGGTGTCTTCTCCAGAATAGCGCATGTAGCCAACTTCCGCCATTTGCTTCGCGTACCCCTTTTCAGCAATAGCCTGGAGGACGTGAAGCGTATTGACACACTCGTCTAACGTCATCGAAGGCTTACGAACGTTCTTCAAATGGCCTCACGCGGCCTCCAATCTAAAGATGCCGACCAGGCGAATATTATTACGTCAACAAAGCAAAAATATCGCGTGTGTCCGTGCCTTTTGTTTGTAGTGTTCCTCAGGTGTGGTGTATCTATGCGGCCAAACCCACCCCACATTTCACTATAATTGGGCCTGTTGTCGTGGAAGTACTTGATGAAAGAGTGCGTCGACGCTGGGGATTCTTCTCCAAGCGTGACCTGCTTTCCGTCAACCGAATAGAACAAGTATTTCATCCCTACTTCATTTTCCGCTTTCGTCGTCGCGCTAAGCATCATGTGAACGGCGTCTTTGATCTTGTCTCGATTCTCGATGTTATACGCTATCTTTGACATTTCGGTGCAGAGATATTTCACAACGTGAAATACACGAAGCTCCAGGAAAAGCCAAATTCAACAGTGACATATCACCAACGTCTTCGTCGACAATAATAACCTGAACCGGATCCCACGTCTGATTAAATGACTTAAAAACAGTTATCATTGCTGTCAAGCAGTCAGCACTTTTGTTTTCTATACGAGCATGCGGGACGTATTTTTCCAGAAACGACACACACCCACATAAGACACAAAGATGCATACATTACACAGCTGACACAGTGACACATCATCATGTGAATAAGATGCAAATGGACATACGGGGCATTGTTAACAAACGTTCCTGTCTCGCGTTTCATGCAGTAGCGCTCCAACACTAGGCCTTTCTTGAGCATATTCTTTTCAAATGCGACGCGATGATGGGGAAAGGCTTAAAAAAAATGCCGCATTTGCTGACCTTGAGAAGTGATTGTCTGCGTAAGGCTTTCATCGGCCACGTAGATTGTTGTCGTGTTGCCTTTGCGCGAGCGGAATTGACGGCGACTTGCTTCTTACCTTGATTTGACGGTGGTAGACCCGCGCCGCTCCACTTTAGGCTTCGCCACTAGATTGTACACGCCGCGTAGCGTGACGGGTTTGGTTGCATCACGAGTATTAGAAGCATTTCGGCCGAGTAAATGTATGGGCTACGTACCGGCACCGGTTACATAGATGATTACCGTAAGAAATTGAGCCCAATGCGTGGTTATGTGTGGGTTCCTGCTCCCTCACCTTCACCTGGAAGTTGTGTGAAGCGTCCCACGCTACCGAGACCGTCATGTGTGCTTGACATCCTGCGGACTTCACGAAGTCGTTCTGACGCTTTCTTTTTGAACGGCTTGAACGAGACCAGCTGTGTGTACATACACGCTTTCGGTAGTATTTGTCGAGTTGTTCAGAGAAAATGGTTTTCGCTGTGGCCTTAGCTCGCTCTTGAAGCTCAGTGCTCCTCGCCTTCGCGCTCATTGACGTCCTCTTTTTGAAGATATTTTTTGTCTTCTTCTGGTACGCGTCAAGGCACTTGAAAAACGCCCTCCAGCTGTCAAACGTTCCTTCCTTTTCATGCGTAACACGCGTGACTTCAGCGTGATATACCGGGACGTGTTCGTCCACGACTTAGCTTCAGTGGGCTCCACGTCAGGCTCAGAGGCTGCCGCGGCGCTCGCATTTCTGGATGGGCCTGGGTTTCGCGCCTATTTCGAAATGAAAGGCCCATAATTAGTTTGGGACGGGTGAAAGGGAGGAGGAGGGTGTTTTATACTTTTGATTCTGACTGATTTGTCGAGATTTGTCGGTATTTTACGGTCGGATATTTTCTTCCATACAATTTCGTGTGACGTTATCCTCTTCCTATTTTATACTGGCTTAGCCAAAATTTAATTTTACAGGCGAGTTCGGGCCGCCCTTCACAGCCAACTCGCACAAATTTATAGGTCAGAAATTTCCTGTGAATCGCTACACTTCTTCTTTTTCAGCGTTGAGATATTTTGTTGTTGTAACTCACTCTGGACCAACATTCTTATCATTAACCCTCCAAGCCCGGATGCCTGTATTAGACATGGTACAGAAATATATATCTTGTCCCGTAGGACCCGATAAGGATTAGACTTAAATTCAGTCTGAAAGTATAAAAACTCAAGTCCGCCAGGCGGAGATTAGTGTACCCCGCCCGTGCATAGACCAACTTCGTAAATTGAAGACGGGGCTAGCTTAAAATTTACAAATATAGAGTTCGAGCGACTAGCTTCATCTTGTAGATCTGATCGCATAAGCAATTGGAGACGCAACATCCACTCCACCGATTCCTTCTCAATTGGCGATTCACCAGAAGCAGCGAAATTGGCTCCCGCGCCAGTTGGGTAAAAAACTGAAAAAGGTTGGCTGGATGTCCAAGCGTCCAACCGAACAATCTAATCTCCAACCTGCATCCGGCCCGGCAAGACGACGAATGGAGTGCGTGAAAAGGATTACTCTGTCGACGAGGCGGAGATTATGATGTATCTGTGTCGTCAAGCTCTCGGTACGCTTGCGATGTGCTAGGTGTTTTTTCTTTCTTTCCCCACACTGTTTCTTTCCTAGCCAAACTGCGTCACCAACAGGAGTGTTGCAAGGACCGACTGGCGGCGATCGTACCACGTCTCGTGAGCTCGCAAGAAATACTGTTGATAATTCCCTATCATGTTTTTCTAATGGTGGCCGCATCAAATATCATTTCTAATACAACTTATTGTATCTGTTTATGTGAATCGGGTTCAGCAGACCCGACATCTGCGGCTCCCATGATCGTTGCTGCGACGAAGACTGTTGGCGGGCCTGTGGACTCTGGTATTAAACCTGAAGAGACTGCATCTGCGCCTGTGGAAAGTGTATCAGATGCGGCTGAGGATGCAGGAGTTTGGACATCGGCTCAGCGAATCGACACCGACGTGAATGCTTTGGTGACCGTTCACGCTGCCAGGCAGCTGTTGCGAGTGTCGGAGATGCAGCGAGTGTACCTCAGAGCGTGACCAAACATTCTAACATGCCTGGCGCTCAACCTTTGAAAGGTGAAATCGCAAGGAAATTGTGTGAAAATATGCTGAATGATGTTGACTTTGCTTTATGCGCTTGTGTCAGATATTGACATTGGCGCTACCACGCGTAATTTGGCACCCACGTTTGATGATGGTAATTTCGGAAGCAATGTACGATGCTATTGGTGATGAACCAATTGTATGGACATATGGAGAAGTGCGAACGGATAAAACGAATCTGGTTGGTTTTATCGTGTATATACATGATACAAAACATGCATCTGATGCTTAGCGTGTATTACAATGCTGTCACCATGACGGACTTTGGCGAAGGGTGTGACGAGCTGGCTACCCTTGCTTCCGAAGGTGAGAGCGACAAGGGGCTTGATGATTTAACCAGTGACGAACACGATGACCCGACTGATCTTGCCGGTCAAGACGAAGAAGTTGGGCTCCAGCCAGAGATGCTGTTTAACTGGGGTACTGGAAGATGGCAGAGCAAGGCGCAATTTTGCACGGGTGTATCGGGAGATTCGTATCGAGAGATCAGCTCGCACACTTCTCACACAACCTGCACTTACGCAGCAGCGCAGATCCGTATGCCACCAACCCAGCGTGGAAACGCTGACCAGTGGTCAAAATTGGTAAGAACGTTTCCAGGCCGGATACGTACCCCTCCGATCATGGCTTTCAACGAGGCCATGCTTCTGTCGCGGTCAATGTTCAATCGGATCAGAGTTAAATGAAGGTTAAACATCATAAATGGCGTACAAAGCTGTTTATGCTGAACTGGCCCCACACGACCTACTATTTTTGTTATCTTAACATGTATGACACAGTTGACATCCATTGTTTTTTATCATATCTGACACAGGTTTGAAATCTATTTGAGCTAAAGCACTTCTATTCAAGGCCAATTTGCATCTCCGGTTTTGCCAGCTCAATGAATCCGACTGGGATACTATGTGCAGCCCCCACATCCTCCAGGGAACTCCAACCCAGCGAAAAGCTATTACGGGAGATGTGGCGCATACTATTGTTCTTACCAAGAAAATGAGGAAAGACAATACGGATGACAGTACGTAGCGACACCAACGAGCTTGCAAAGTATGCTCGGTCTTAAAGGATAAAATAAGTATCGGTGATACGGCTTTCTACTGCTCTACTTGCATGCTGGCGAGATGCTGAAAAGGTAAGTCGCCCAAGCAGCCTACTATAGCTGACCAAAGCCCCGGTGGGAGCAATGTGCATTTTCAGTTTCGCGGAGAATGGTAAATGGTCACACAAGGGCTTTAAGACTGGCTAAACTACTGAAAATGACATAACAGCGACGGAACCCTCGTCGATGGCGAAGGAAATTAGGATCATGATTATGATGGTGGTGGAGAAAATGACGATGCTGGTCTGGCTTGTATGATGGTGAGAAAGCGGTTGGTGACGCGACGAGGAGCCAAGGTGATTCGGATGATAGCCGGTGAATCCAGGGCATGATATACGTCGCAGAGGTATGTTAATCGCGAGCGAATGCATTCGATGGGGAGCGGTGCTGCTATCGACGACGAAGACACGTCGGCATTGCTAGAACCCGGGGCTAATGTGGGCATCGCCTCTGAGTTTTCGCGAAGATATTTCGACTACGGTCCATACCCATCCATGGGCTAACGATCGGTCGATGTCGACGAAGCGTTGAAGGAATGTGAAAGTGACACTGGAACAGCGATCGTCTATGAATTGAGATGTAAGTGCTGCCACCGAACGTCGGATTCGATATTGTTCTCGCCATGGATGTCATGATACCAGCGGGGCTCGACTGGACTGGTATCGCTCTACTGTGATGATGCCAGGCGGGGTTGTGTTATCATTGCTGGAATTAAAGAAAATGAAAGACAACCCCGTATGACGGAAACAAATTTCGGTGGAAAATCCTAGAGGGATTCGAGTCGAGGCGCATGACTATTCCGACTATTTTTCACACAAGCCTGCCCGCGTGACGATACGCATGATCGGTGGGCTCGGAGGCCCGACGTTCTAATTTCGACGCTTCTGAAGAATCGCCTTTGCGAAGTGGCGATGGTTCGGCTCACGATTGCTACAGACCGGAGCGTGACGTGCGATGTTCTCACGTATTTTGCAGTGTAGATTCCCCATGAAGAATTTCCTCCGTTGGAGGGACAACGTCCATCTCAAGTCACGGCGGTGCAAAGCCTGGCTAGCAGTGGCGTTTTGAGCGGAAGAAATTTGGCACTTCCCGAACCAGATAAGTCCATTATGAGTGATGGACCAATGACCAACCATCGCCCGTGGATCCACCACCTTACCCAATACCGACGTAAATCCTTCGAGGGAACAACGACGCCGATAAACAGACTTATACAGTGTCCGTCAGAGCGCTGTGGAATTCGTACAATCGAAGGGTGATTAAACGAAGTACGAGGCAGTGATGCGAATCGATGGACTACAGGCCCAGGCGGGCCGTTGCCGTAATGATGAGCCATTCATTTAGATGCAATAGAATGTGATGGCGTCGCCGACGCAGTTTTTGTTGACCACGACACTTCTCAAATGGCGAACTCTCCTACAGAATTGATCAATAGCCCCGTAGCCGGTATGTTCTTGCACGACAAGCCGAATGAATGGACGATGGTGCCGGAGCCCAAGCGTCCCTCTTCCGTGAGCGATATTTGCTTCGGTGGGAACACCTGTCTGAAAACGTTTGACCAGCTGCTATCGCACTTCCAGGAGTGTCGGATTAGCGTGAGCTGTACTGAGAGGTGATTTTAACAAGTAGAAAATGAATTTTTATCTCATGAAGCGTCACTGGAGGGAATTCGCGGTGACCCAAAGAAAAAGAAAGGTATTGCAAAGCTGCCCCTCCCAGAGTCGAAGAAGGGTAAAGAGTTGTTCCTGGGAGCGTTGTTTATTTTAACTGCTTCATTCACGATTTCACTGTCTACGGCGCTTGCCTAAGGCGAAAGCGCCCTTAAAACTAAAGGCTGCCGAACATTGACACTTCAATCGAAGCCGGGATATCTACGTCATACGTTTCGTGAGCAAATCGGTGCTGAGCGCGGCGATGTCCTCGAAAGATAAATCAAAGCCTTTTTATGATATATTCATTGGACGAGTGCTACGGGATGCGTAGACGAACTCTCACCCTGTGGAGAATGAGGTTCTCGCAATTACGTTTCTGCTAAAAACGGGTTACACGATGATCTCTGGTAGGCGTATACGTGCTTACAGCCGATTTGCTACGATAGAGTGGTTAAACAAGTCGAAGCCACTGTTCGGCCGTGTAGCTCCATGCGCCGTGCTACTATAATTGTGGGCCTTGGCCGTGGAACGATTGCCTGATTTGGGCATCGGGTTCTCCCATCGAATTTAGTCGATGATAACAAGCTTCGTAGATTTGGACATGACGCTACCACCCGGGATGCCACCGTCACGTGGGTCCGTGCCGGCTTGCATGTATTCCGTTCTCCTTAATGCTCACCTTCATTCACGACTACGAGGGCTTTGGGCTGTCTTTCGACGGGTCAGCGAAGACGAAGAAACATGAAGGCTATAGAAGATGTTCGTGGATCTTATGGCGTCTTTTCGAGTGGGAATATTTGATCGCTGAGAGTGCTTTCTTTGCATCGGCCACGGCTAACGTTGCCGAGCTCGTGATCGATGACGTAGCCATTGTGACCGACCCCACGCTTGCAATACGTCAATCCATAGATGCGATCGCGTGTTCAAGCCAAACGCTAAATGTTGAGCTGAATAACCACAAGGAACCGCTGACGTCCAAACTCGGTAGTGTCTGGTACCTGCATGTTGTGCGCGAGCTCAATGCGACGGCTGACTCAGTAGCGACGAAAGCCAAAGCATCGCTACGAAAAAGCGACCCACACGGCTGACATCGAAATTTCCCTTAGCCTTGTCCATGCGTGGCGTTTGCTGCTGCGTGTCATTAATCAAGTCCATTAGAACGAATTGATCTAAGTGAGATATCCATACAGTGCTTCTAGCTGGCCTCCCTGGATAGGATTTATACAAGTGCATAAACTCCAAAAACAGTTTCTTCTCCGTTCGTTCGGCTCAGTGTCCCAGCTCCTAGCCTAAAGGTAGCTGTTCTGTGGTGTTATTGCAACTGGCCATCGTACGTAATAGACAGGTCCTATTTAAAGCAACCCTTCAGATATCGTGCCGGGTAAATGCGGGAAATAAGGTTAAGCTGGTCATGGATAAAGGTGCAGTGCGAGGTGAAAGCTGGTAAGGAATCGCAAACATACTACCCCCTCAACGTCCTCTTGCAACGTTTTTGTTCGATCTTGTGGTCAACATTGAAGACTCGCCTACAGCGCTCACAGTCTGATAATTCTTACTTCCTCTGTCCGAAAATATAAGCGGTGCTGCGAGGATTGACCAATATTAAGCTCAAATTTGACCTTTTCTGCTTGCTTACTGGCTAAAATTGACGGGTCGAGCCTGACAAGTCGATTGGTGGTTCTCGTGCGAGTTTTCGTTGAGCAGAGCCAAAGTTATAACGGTAAACGCACAGCCGTCAAACCCCATTTCGGCTTTGACTCTTCGCCACTCCTTGTGATGGGGTCTGACGCTACTCCCGTGGCAAAGCCACGAAAGAATCTTACCCCGCCCGAGCGTGCTGAGGTTATCGCTTTCCTCCTGCGGGTCAGCATTGAGCTACGCCCGTCTCCAGGCGCGATCGGCTCCATCGCGACTAAGTATGGATGTAGTACTGACCAGATTTCGCGATTGTGGCGCCGGACTACCAGGGACATCAAAGCAGGAGAGCCGATCAACTACAACGGCGGCAGGAAGGGAAAGAGTGGCCGCAAGACGCGTTTAACGCCGGAGTTCCGCCACGCCCTCAACGACGCCATCGAACTTATCCCGCTAGAAGACAGGTCAGATATTCGTACTTTGGCGAATACACTCGGTATTCCTAAGTCTACGCTGCATGACTACTTTCTCGCTGGAGTATTTCGTTGCCACACAGCTCGCGCCAAGCCGATGCTTACTGACAAGCAGCGTGGGCAGTGTATTTGGGATGGAAAGATCGGTGTGTGGCCGTTTGCTGTCTATGAGCCTGCAGAGCGATCCAGCAAGAATCGAGCGGCTGGGACTTTGGAGCTAAAGACATACACTGTCGATCGCGACATTTATCGACAAGCGCTTTGCCGGATGGTCATACCGCGCATCAAAGCGGTATGGCCATCAGGCAAGCGGGTCGTGCTGCAACAAGATAACGCCAAACCGCACGTCACGGTTGATGACCCCGAAGTGCACTCTGCGTGCTCAGCTGGTGGCTGGGATATGAAGCTTACTGCGCAACCAGCCAATTCACCGGATTTCAATTCGAATGATCTCGGGTTCTTTGCTTCACTGCAGTCGTTGCAGCACAAAATGAAAGCTAAAACTATCGAGGATCTAGTCAACAACGTGGACGACGCTTTCGCTAAACTCCACTTCACAGCTCTCGACAAAGTTTTTCTGACGCTGCAGTCAGTACTGCAGGAGACAATGCATATCGACGGATGCAACAAGTACAAAATCCCTCACCTCGCGAAGGACACGCTACGAACGAGCACTGGTTTGCTACCACCTTCATTGACATGTAGTGATCGAGTGTACGATAAGGTCAGACGTTTCTTAAGTTCGGTTGGGCAAAAATAAAAAGTCAAAATCGTACTTAGGCTTATATTTTCGGACACGCGCAGTAATAGACACCAGCTTATATTTTCGGACAGAGGAAGTAGATAGTATTAACTAGTAGAGGGTGGTCTACCGACCGGGTGATTCATTCGTCGTAATTCCATTCACCCAGATACATTACAATAGCCGCGAGGGGACGACACATAAATAGATTATGGATCTGATATATGTACCACTGCGCTCTCACTGTATTTTGTATTGGCCCTCCACGAACTCATGATTGGGGGACCCGGCCCGAGTGGTCCGGGGGGGGGGGGGCTCGCAGCCCATAGGTGTATATTTTGAAGAGTTAGATAACTAAGAGAATACGACAAGTTGTTAGGGCTGTGCTATGGGTGGACGAGCGCGAAATTGTCTTTCGGGAGCGAGCTATGTGAAGACAAATGCTGACAGAGTTTGTGTCGTTAGAGTCGATAATATCACCAGCAAGAATCACAACAACTTGCCCAAGGTAGTCGAATGTATTTTTCTAGAGATCTCAGAGGTTTTTGGATCCTCATTAAACCCGCCGCCATACTTCAACGAGATGCGATATATAGATTACTGCTGCTACGATGCTGTATACGTACAAGTACGTTTTTGCTTCTGCTAGCACTATATTAACTGACATCCATTATATTGAATGTACAATACTGAGAGGATTATCAAATAATTAGTTTAGATAATGAATGTTATTTGCCTCTTTTGATATTACGCGTCTCTTTCGATCAGGCGAAAAGAGTTGGTCTTCGGAGGTCAGGCAAAGAATGAATGGTTGCACACCAAATATTTCACACGATAATTTGAGCATATTATGCGTAATTGTAAGCTTAGTGATGCATACACATATACAAGTATTTTACATTCACCAATCAAATAAAGAGAGATTCTGATTTTCCCCGAATGATGCTGTAAGACTTGCAGTCCTAATACACAGTCACAGAAGCTACTGCTTATGAAAATCCTTTCCTAGGACATCAGTGGTTATAGCTGTAAGTCGGTCGACTTTAGTAAGCTGTTTAGGACAAAGCTGTTGCCACCGTTTGGTTAATCTTCAATTCAATTTATAGAAGAGGTAGTCTACTACACAGAACGGGTAGAGATATATGTGGTGTAGCCGTTGATACACGAGAAGCATAGTTTGTAGGGTTATGACTGGTGCACTGGCGCTGTAGCGCCAGGAGAGTAGGTCGGTCAGGGTAGGACAAAGTCTCGCTACGCGCGAAAGAAAGCCCCGCAAACTCAGCGGGCCGGTACGTCGTATAGCCCGGGTGCCGTAACACTTCTAGCTGAGCAGCCTCTGCGCTCGGTTACCTGTAAAAGCGCTCACGCGACGTCGCCCACCCTTTCATGGAGGGCACAGGGCTTGTGAGCGAGCTAAGCCGAACCAAACTCGGCGGAGCCTCGGAAGTGCTCTGACTTGATTAGTCGGAACCAGTTGGAAACGAGCTACTCGTCTGTCCCGGAAGGGCCGAGCCGCGAAGGGACCACCCTCTGAGAAGGCTATACAACCGCCGACCTAACTCGGCGATTTGTTGTGGTTTGTGTAAGGAATCCACATCTAACGGTATTTATGTGCTCTACTCTCTGTTATCTTCTGGGAGCCTTTTCGGCTCCCCCCATTTAATCCTATGCTTCTCATACAAAGATCTAGTGAAATGTAGTCATTTCGGATCTCTACCGACTCTTCCGCTGGGTTCAGGCGACCGTTGAGCTCAGCGGCTATCCGGATATCATCATCCGGACAGATCGCCGTGATCTTTTGTTCCTAAGCTCTGGTTTATCAGACCGAATCGATTCTTGATCTAAAGTAGGTTGGCGGTTGGTCGAATCTGGAAATCCCCACACCACAACTACTCCGGTTATGATACGAGCCGAGCTGGTGAGTGTCTTAATCCCTCATTTGGCTCTGCCTCCGTTGGTCGATACTCGACTGATGACGTCTCGCAGCTCTCCACCACCTTCTTCGGTACGTTTATTGCTTTCGCTGTCGCTCTCTTAGCAGCTGATTACTCCTCGCATATTACTCCAGCACAATTCACGGCGCCATCCGTCTTTTCCAGCTCCTCGTCGAGGTGAAGGCCCGCGGCGTCAACTCCTCGACCCGTCGGTACTCGTGGGGTAAGCGACCGGCATGAAGCTGGGTTGGTCAACCCTGACCGCTTCCCATGAGTCTGACGCGGAGTCTTCTCGCGCGCGCCCTCCTGGTCCACCGATCTTGCCGGGAGACACCACTTCGGGTGCCAACAGTCAGTCAAGCTCGGCTGCTCCAGTGAGTCTTGACTCCCTCATGACCATGGTTACTGAGCAAGGATACGAGCGTCGAGTAGAATTGACCTTCTTGGCGAGGCTCATGGCCTACGGATATACTCGCTCCGTGGAGCCTTTTGATCCCGTGCAACGGCGAGCGATCCTGCAGGCTTCTTCCGCGGAGTAACTGTTGGACATCTTGAAAGACAACTACGCCGCTCTTGATTATTTCCAGGTCATTGGTGATCTCAGGATCGACAATCAAGCTGCTCAAGAAGAGAACCGCGCATTGACTCGGCGATTGGACACTCTTGCCCTCAGTAACGTCGACTTGTCCACTCAGGTCTCATCGGCACGACAACAGGTGTCTCGATTGGAGGCTGCTGCTACGCTGTCTGCTAATCTCCTTCCTTCTCTGAGAAAAGCTGTAGCCCTGAGTGAAGCAAAACTTGCTCGGGCTATCGAAACTGAGCTAGGCAAGGTTGAGGCTGCACTGAGTCAGGCCCAGCTCCATCATCAGCAAGTCTTGGATCGAGACGCAGAGATCGCAGTCCTCCAGCGATCCATCTCAGAGAGGGATGCGGCGTTTATTACTTTCCAAGGCATTGCTTCTAAGCATTTCGAGCAGCTGCAGGAATCGGTGAGGCTGTACAGCTCAACAGGCACTCAATTCTTGCGGCATGCTTAGTTGGTGATCGCTGATCAGCGGTCAGTGTTATTGCGACAGAAGCGGCGCATTTGTCGGAACGGTACCATTCCGATGCACGATCCTCACATGGCTACTGCTGGCGCCGGTTTGGAGGTTCCTGGACTTGATCCGTCAGACCGTCGTCTTAACGCCCGGCTGTGTCGCGTCTTGGAGTCTCGCTTTCCTGAAGTTCTTAACGTTCCAGCTGGCGAATCTCATGGGCTGGAGTTGATCGTCCATCCTCGCCAAGACGCCTCAGTGATTGGTTCTGATGCTGGTCGACCTGCTGGTCCTAACGTAGCACCTCCAGCAGGTCCGGTTCTGCACCGCCCGCCGGCTCGCCGACGCTTACCGCTGGGTCGCTCTCGGGGCCCATTGCTTTATCTGAGAACTCGACGGATAGTCCTTCAGGCTCGTGTCGTTCTGCCAAGGCAAGAAGCCTTCATGCGGCCATCCTCGGTTCTGACGATCAGATGAGTGATCCGTCTTTACCGCCGAGTGATCGCCACCCTTCGCGGCATTCATCGATGGATTCTGGTGACGGAACGACGCCTTCTACCTCTGCGTCGACTTCGGAAACACAGCAACGTCGCAACCACCGTGCTGTGTCGAGGCCTACCGGTCGAAGAGATCCAAGGAGCACACGAAGCACAAGAAACACCACAAGAAGCACCGACACCACAAGCATCGGCAGCCTACGTCAACCTCTGACATGGTTCCTGCCCCCTCATGGCGGCTACTCCTTCACCGAGTGTACCCCCGGTAGCGTCGCTTCCATCTCAGCCGAGTTCGACTGCATCACGGCCGGCTTCAGTCACTCTGCCAAACGCTCTTATGCTTTCGCTGGCGACGTTACGGACCTGGGCCTCGCAAGCGGTCTCCAAGGATCCCCGTTTGACTCTTCACATGGCTTAGCTCCGCGAGGGGCCATCCATGCATTACGGCTCAACCCGTTGTTGGAATGCATTACTGGATACACTGAGCGGCGGACTGCAGCTGGAACTCGTATGTGGCAAGCGTCGTGTGCCGCCCACGGCGTGTTCACTTGACGCTATACGAGATTTCATGGCTGTCTTCGATCCGAGACATTCTTGTCAGCGTCTCCGGTGGATGCTCCCCGAGCTTCCTTTCTTTTTTTCGCCGTCAGTTCTGGAGGAGGCTCGGCGGTGTTTGGTTTTTCAGACACGACCTCGGATCTTAATGCAAGTTCTTGGAGATATGTGGGTAAAGCTCCGAGCGACAGTCCTTCGGACTCGGCGGAGAGGCCTATCAAGACAGATGACCAAAAAATGACTCGTTACTTTGTTGCTCTCTACGAGCGTCGCCACTGGATCGTCGAGTCAAGTGTGTTGATAGGTCTTCATCCCGACTTCGACCCGACTGCCACGCCTGCTCAGCTCGCTGAAGTGTATGAGCTGAGGCTGGTGTACAAGCTCAAGCGCAAACGCCGAAGTGACACCCTACGAGCCTTGGTTGTCGCTGTCTACGACCAGCTCTACTCGGCGGTCACCCAGGAGCTCGGCGGTGAACCTGCTCCTCTCGTGGACGCTGAGGTGTATTTCGATCCGTCGGCTCCCCATTATTCTCCGGTTAACCTTTCGTGGGTCCCAGTCGGCAGAGACTGGGTTCAGTGCGCTCACGACGTGGATTTAGCCGAGCCCTGACGAGCTTGGTGCTTAACCGACCCGGCGGTCCACCCGTAAAATACGTGCTTCCGCGCTCGGAACGTAAACTTCTTGGTTTTCGCTCCGCGTGGTATGGACCCCCAGGTTGTTGATGACGCGATCGAAAAAGACTTTGATCTTGCCGAACAAGCGCCACCTGCTTACGCTCTGGGTGCCCCACCTCGGCTGAATCGTCACGGTATCCACATCTTTACTGGGTCTTAAATCGGTGAGCTCGGTTCGGATAACAAAAGTGCATCTGATGACGATGCGGCGGACGACGAGCTGGGTTCTCCCAGCCTCCGAGGCGCGTCTCCGAGTATTTCTCTGTTCGGCACTCCACTTCCAAGTGGAACGGATCCGCCGCATCCCACGTCTGCTGAGTCGGGTTCTGAGGCACTGGTTCTTCTTCCGCCTTCTTCTGCATCCGTTTCTTCGGCTAGCTCTGCGATAATACCTCTTGGAACTCAGCTGCTAGCCGTAAGGTAACTTCTCGTTGTATGTGCCCTTCTCGGCACCACGCGACCGCATCCGCTGAGTTGGCCGAGCGTCCCTGTCCATATCGTATTGAGCTCGTCATAGCCTTGAGTGTAGACTTGGCATCCCAACCGTGTACCAGATAGAAAGGGATTTCTCGCCGAGTCGAGTCTCTTGAGTTGTTGATAGCGTGTACCATCTTCTCGGCGATGTCATCCCAGTCGGCTTGAAGTGGGTCTTCCACATAGACCCGTACAGTCTGAACCATTGTCTTGACTGATCTCTCTTGTTGACCGTTGGCTTGTGGTTGGTAACTCAGCGTAGCTCTTGATCTCGACTGCATCATCTCGGAGAACCTTCGGAATACTTCACTCATAAACCTAGGATCTCGGTCGTGCCGTATCAGAGACGGAGCCCCGAGCTGCCTGAAGACGCATTTCTCAAATACCTTGGCCACGTCGAGTGCCCCGGTGTCATTCATAGCCTTGGCGATAACGAACCCCGCGAAGTGGTCATGGAACAGCAGCAGTGCAGTACTGCCCCGCTGAGTTCGAGGAAGGGGGATCTCGAAATCCATTGACACGACTTGGAATGGATGGTCGGACACCACATTTCCCGGCGAGCGACCTCTCAACTGTGGCTTGCTCTTACTGGTATTGCAGTCCTCGCAGGCTCTAACACTTTTCACCACGTCGGCGTAAAGGCCAATTCAGTAGTAGTCGGCTTTGACTCTGTGATCAATTCTGACGATGCTATGATGACCCCCTTCTATCGAGTTGTAACAGTTATGAAATATCACGTAGATCATAGCTGACAGAATCACCAATATCAATGAAAGGTTCGGTTCGCTGAGTTCGCCCTGTCGGTGCGTCTCGTCTCGGCGGAATAACAGGCCGTCTTCGCTGAGTACAAAGACTTCTGCGACTTTGCCGGCATTCTGAGCTCGACGGTGTGTAAGGTCCTCCAATTCACCTCTTAGGTATGCCTTCAAATCGGGCCACCTGATTTCTTCGTCTTGTGCCTTCGCGATTCGTCGTCTCCGCTCAGTCTGTACTTTCACCGGATCCATGTCGTTGGCATTCGAAGCAGTCTGGGCTGACCACATCTGCGACCCTGTTTCAATATTCGGTGTCGTGCGGTTGGTCAGCCGAGTCGACGCCCTGCTGACTTGTTCGAACTCATCTCCACCGCTTTCAAACGCAGATTCTCCAGGATTTGTTGATATGGCTTCGTGATCCTGACTTCCTCCTCTTGCTCTAGCAGAGTCTTCATCAGCTCATCCTCAAAGCAAACGTGGCGTACTCGGCTACGAGTGACTGCCGTGACGATCGGGGTTTCCGCTGGGCTGTCTATGGCGTACGGCTCTTCAGCTACTCGGTTAATCATTCTCAGTTCTGCTTTTCTGTCCATCCCAAGAATTACTCGTCCGGCTTTGGCTTTGAGTGCTTCTGTTGCGAGAGAATTAGCCGCTGCGTTATAGTGTCGCGCTATGTGTCGATACCGGGCCGAGTTGAGCTGCTTCGTGAGATCCTTGTGTCGAGCTAGCTCCACTTGCAACGTTTCCTTTTTGCATGCTATCACCCCCATGGATTGCTGGATTGCAAGCCGGGAGTCACCCACGATAATCAGATCGGTTATCCCTCGGTCAATCGCCGCCAAGATCCCATTGTTCATGCCGGTATACTCGGCGATGTCGACCGTGGTGGACGACAGGTACGCACTCGTAGCGATCACAATGTCCCAATTCGGAAGGCGCCACGGGATCCACGAACAACTTTCATACCCGCCGTACTTAGCTATCTTCGCTGATCCATCAAATGACAGAACACATCCCGCGAAGTCGGCTGGTATTCGGGCGTATAGCAGCTCTGGGTCTATTCTAACCGTCGCCGAGTTCTTGGAGGGAGGCGAAAGGTGCTTCAGGGAATCATCGACTCCGATAAATGGGGTTGTCGACGCTTGGAGCAACTTTGCGAAATCTACATCTCGTTCACGTACTCGCTTCATTTTCAAATCGTATGCCGACAGCATTACTGCGAAGCTTACTGCGCGGCCGTACAATGACTTTGACTTAAACACCCACTCCAGCGTTGAGAAACGGCTGTAAACTGGTAGCGTTTTCCCTGCCAAAAGCGTGTAGCACACTTTGAGTAATTGTAACAGCGCGACCACTTCTTTTTCAGCGGGATGATAGCCGAGTTCATTATCCTTTAGCACGCGTCCGCAGAAGCAAACTGGGTGCGGCTTGTTGTCATGCGGCTGCATCATAGTACTGCTCAAAGCCCAGTCATTAGCGTAAAACATTATGTAAACTTCTCTCGCCGAGTCGAAATGGCGAAGAATTGGAGTTTCTGCTACCCGTTTTAGATCGACGAATGACGCTTTTGTTGACGTCAAGTCAACCCCAGGACTAAAGTCCATCTCCTTTAGTTGATAGAGTACTGCTCAATAAACGGCCAAGTTCTGGATGAATTGGCCGTAATAGTTAAGTGCACCGAGGAGGGCTTGCACCCCTTTCTTTGACTTCAAGAAGGAGAGCTCGGCGATCGCGGCTATCTTTTTCGTATCAGCACGTATGCCACTCGGCGTAATCTCGTGCGACCGGAAATCAACATTGGGTTGGACAAAGATACTTTTGGTAAAGCTGATGCTAATCCGACATTCTGTGAACCGGGCTAGTAGTCGGCCCAGTGTCTCCAAGCAGGTGTCAAACGTCTCCCCTCCAAAACAAATATCATCAACAAAATACCTCTTGGATCAAATCCGACTGCTCAGGTTCTCCATTAACGAACATGTCACCGTCGGGTCCGTTGACTAGGTCTTGGACCGGATCGCAGTCAGCTTGTGATTGGTGGTCCGCTTCGAACGGCATTCGTAGCCACTCAAACTGCCCAAGTGCACAGACGAGCGCTAAGATCTGCCGAGCTCGGTGAGTCGTCAAGACTGCCCAGAACCCGTTTGCAGCATCAAGAGAGGAAAACCACAGGTAACGTTCCAATTCGGTGAGCAGGTCATCAACTAGGGGCATGGCGTATTCCATCGGCGTCGTAATCGCGTTAACTAGCTTATAAACAATGCATAGCCGAATATCCACACTATTTTTTTGGAGTAATATCACCACTGGTGAGGCCCAAGGGCTGCCCGAGAATGATATCAACCCAGCTCGAAGCAGCCCCTTCAACAACTCGTACAGTTTGCTCAAGTGGCGGAGAGGTATCCGCCGAGCTTTCTGCTTAATAGATGCGTGTCCTTGAACATCGATGTCGCACAATGCTCCGTACGCTGGAGGCGGCAGGGCATTACCACTTGAAATCATTATTCTTTCGTGCCGTTGCAGCTTTGCCACCAGCCTAGCCGACTATGCTGGCGTAAGATTACTTGACGTGACGTTTGGGGCGCCATAGTCGAGTTCTGTAGGCTCAACTTCAGTGAGGTCGGGAAGGAAAGCCAGCTCATGAGCGTAGTCCGTCAACACCAGATCTGTCCCACTCCGCTCAAAGATATCGGTCTTACTGTCGTCAACATCATCATCTTGCTCGTCCTCGGTCGCTGCGATAGCCACATAGTGTTGTCTTAGGGTTTCCATTGGGTCTCTTGTTGAGCTACATTCATCATCTTTAGTTTGTTCTAAGCTGTAGCCAATTCCGCCGGGGTCGAACACCGTCGTGGCTGAGCTCGTAACTGACGATCTAAGTTCCAGTAGCTCTCAATAGTAATACATCTGATAAACCATAGCTGTCATCCACGTGAGGGTCCGTATCCGCTGAGTTCACTACGATGGACGATATGACTACTGCGTGTTTAAACTTGTCTCCAAGGTAGATGGTATCATCATCGTGTCGTCTAACCACATCCGAGCTGGTCTTAGCATCCATAGTCTCCAACGCTGAGTCCGCCGTAGCTGGATCGTCGTTAGGCTTAATTCCCTCATTTAGTAATACCTTCCGACTATTATAGCATTCCGTCGCGTCATAGTGCTGGTCCGCCGAGTTCACCAAGACGGCAGAACAAATTTCCTTAAACGCAAACTCTTCTCCGGTAAAGCTTACATTTGGTGTGGTGTAGTAGAACACACAAATACCGTCAGATGTGGATTCCTTACACAAACCACAACGAATCGCCGAGTTAGGTCGGCGGTTGTATGGCCTGCGCAGAGGGTGGTCCCCTCGCGGTCCGGCCCTTCCGGGACAGACGAGTGGCTCGCTTCCACTCAGGTCCGACTAACCAAGTCAGATCACTTCCGAGGCTCCGCCGAGTTTGGTTCGGCTGAGCTCGTTCACAACCCTGTGCCCTCCACCAATAGATGGACGACAGCGCGCGAGCGCTTTTACAGGTCACCGAGCGCAGAGGCTGCTCGGCTAGAAGTGTTACGGCACCCGGGCTATCCGACGTACCGGCCCGCTGAGTGTGCGGGGCTTTCTTTCGCGCGTAGCGAGACTTTGTCCTACCCGGACCGACCTAATCTCTTGGCGCTACCAGTCAATACCCTACAAGCTATGCCTCTCGACTATTGACGGCAGGCATAATCCAGCCCTATGCAGGGACTTACCGGAAAAGTGTACACGTGTCTTGGACTAGGAAAATTCTGCTCTGTTATCTTCTGGGAGCCCTTTCGGCTCCCCCTATTTAATCCTATGCTTCTTATATAAATATCTAGTGAAATGTAGTCGTTTCGGATCTCTACCGACCCTTCAGCTGAGTTCAGGCGACCGTTGAGCTCAGCGGCTATCCGGAGAGCATATCCGGACAGATCGCCGAGTACTTACCGTGATCCTTTGTTCCTAAGCTCTGGGTTATCAGACCAAGCCAATTCTTGACCTAAAGTAGGTTGGCGTATGGTTGAATCTGGACATCCCTACACCACAACTGCCCCGGTCATGATACGAGCCGAGCTGGTGAGTGTCTTAATCCTTCATTTGGTTCTGCCACCGTTGGTCCGTACTCAGCTGATGACGTCTCGCGGCTCTCCTTCATCTTCTTCGGTACGTTCGTTGCTTCTGCTGTCACTCACTTGGAAGCTCCTTACTCATCGCATGCTACCCCAGCACAACTCGCGGCGCCACCATTCTCCTCCAACTCCTCGTCGAGGTGAAGGCGCGCCAGCTGAGTCGATTCCTCGACCCGTCGGCACTCGTGGGGTCCGCGACCGGCCTGAAGCTGGGTTGGGCGACTTGACAACTTCCCATGAGTCTGACGCGGAGTCGGCGGGGTCTTCTCGCGCGTGCCCCCTGGTCCACCGAGCTTGCCGGGCGACACCACTTCCGGCGCCAACAGTCAGTCACGCTCAGCTGCCCCAGTGAGCCTTGATTCCCTCATGCTCATGGTTACTCAGCAGGGATACGAGCGCCGAGAAGAATTGACCTTCTTGGCGAGGTTCATGGCCTACGGGTTCACCTCTCTTGGAGTCCGGATCGCTTTCTTTTTAATTTGTTTCTTTTCCCGACTGAGTATCGTTCATGACTCCATTTCGTAATTTGTCAGTATATGCAATTTCGACACAGTGGCATTCCATTTCAACTCGGCCTGTGTCGTCCGCTGAGTTGGTGTAACATTTGGTGCAATAGCTATTAATCCTCATCTGCAACTTGC
This sequence comes from Phytophthora infestans T30-4, assembly GCF_000142945.1. Classification (NCBI taxonomy): domain Eukaryota; phylum Oomycota; class Peronosporomycetes; order Peronosporales; family Peronosporaceae; genus Phytophthora; species Phytophthora infestans. The sequence goes on along the minus strand of NW_003303715.1, from coordinate 748,371 downwards.
ATCATTTGCAGACGGTTTTCACGCTTCTTTTGTCGTAGATAGTCAAACCGTAGACCTCCACATGACAAATTCGACAGTGGTTCCCAAGTAGGCTCATCGTAGCCGACCCACTTAACCTTAAACTTCCGTTGTGACCGGGACGTACTCGTGGATAATGGTAGCTCATCGTCGAGAATTGCTTCGACTTCATACTGGTTCGTACTTGTGTCTGGCTCCCAGCTGTCTTCAGACAGTAATTCTTCGTCAAAGTTAAATCGCTGAGTCTCTTCGAGGTCGGCGATTAGCCTCGTCTTTGGTCTTCCGCCGAGTTCGGTGACTGCCTTCAGACGTGACACATGGACCACTGGGTAGAACCTATATCCACTCTTGTCGGGTAACTCTAATTCATAGGTCACCCTGAATGGTCCATGTCATCGGTGGGCTAACTTCTTGGTCAGGCCCGACTTGACTCGCTCCATAAACAACCAGACTTGATCTCCTTCTTTGAACAAGGATTTGGTGGATTCATCGCCTGGTTCTGCAACTCCATCTTCGACATCTGCTGTGTTTGGGATGGATCGTTTCCCCTTCTTGCTCAACGCTTCGTTGTGCTCTCGAGCTCGTCGTGCTTTCTCTCGCACTTGGAACTCAGCTGCTAATCGAAATGCCACCTCTCGTTGTCTGTTCGCTTCTCGGCACCACTCGACTGCATCCGCCGAGTTGACTGGGTGTCCCTGTCCACGTCGTATTGAGCTCGTCATAGCCTTGAGTGTAGACTTGGCATCCCAACCATGTACCAGATAGAAAGGGATTTCTCGCCGAGTCGAGTCTCTTGAGTTGTTGATAGCGTGTACCATCTTCTCGGCGATGTCATCCCAGTCGGCTTGAAGTGGGTCTTCCACATAGACCCGTATAGTCTGAACCATTGTCTTGACTGATCTCTCTTGTTGACCGTTGGCTTGTGGTCGGTAACTCAGCGTAGCTCTTGATCTCGACTGCATCATCTCGGAGAACCTTCGGAATACTTCACTCATAAACCTAGGATCTCGGTCGTGCCGTATCAGAGACGGAGCCCCGAACTGCCTGAAGACGCATTTCTCAAATACCTTGGCCACGTCGAGTGCCCCGGTGTCATTCATAGCATTGGCGATAACGAACCCCGCGAAGTGGTCATGGAACAGCAGCAGTGCAGTACTGCCCCGCTGAGTTCGAGGAAGGGGGATCTCGAAATCCATTGACACGACTTGGAATGGATGGTCGGACACCACTTCCCGGCGAGCGACCTCTCAACTGTGGCTTGCTCTTACTGGTATTGCAGTCCTCGCAGGCTCTAACACTTTTCACCACGTCGGCGTAAAGACCAATTCAGTAGTAGTCGGCTTTGACTCTGTGATCAATTCTGACGATGCCTTGATGACCCCCTTCTATCGAGTTGTAACAGTTATGAAATATCACGTAGATCATAGCTGACAGAATCACCAATATCAATGAAAGGTTCGGTTCGCTGAGTTCGCCCTGTCGGTGCGTCTCGTCTCGGCGGAATAACAGGCCGTCTTCGCTGAGTACAAAGACTTCTGCGACTTTGCCGGCATTCTGAGCTCGACGGTGTGTAAGGTCCTCCAATTCACCTCTTAGGTATGCCTTCAAATCGGGCCACCTGATTTCTTCGTCTTGTGCCTTCGCGATTCGTCGTCTCCGCTCAGTCTGTACTTTCACCGGATCCATGTCGTTGGCATTCGAAGCAGTCTGGGCTGACCACATCTGCGACCCTGTTTCAATATTCGGTGTCGTGCGGTTGGTCAGCCGAGTCGACGCCCTGCTGACTTGTTCGAACTCATCTCCACTGCTTTCAAACGCAGATTCTCCAGGATTTGCTGATATGGCTTCGTGATCCTGACTTCCTCCTCTTGCTCTAGCAGAGTCTTCATCAGCTCATCCTCAAAGCGAACGTGGCGTACTCGGCTACGAGTGACTGCCGTGACGATCGGGGTTTCCGCTGGGCTGTCTATGGCGTACGGCTCTTCAGCTACTCGGTTAATCATTCTCAGTTCTGCTTTTCTGTCCATCCCAAGAATTACTCGTCCGGCTTTGGCTTTGAGTGCTTCTGTTGCGAGAGAATTAGCCGCTGCGTTATAGTGTCGCGCTATGTGTCGATACCGGGCCGAGTTGAGCTGCTTCGTGAGATCCTTGTGTCGAGCTAGCTCCACTTGCAACGTTTCCTTTTTGCATGCTATCACCCCCATGGATTGCTGGATTGCAAGCCGGGAGTCACCCACGATAATCAGATCGGTTATCCCTCGGTCAATCGCCGCCAAGACCCCATTGTTCATGCCGGTATACTCGGCGATGTCGACCGTGGTGGACGACAGGTACGCACTCGTAGCGATCACAATGTCCCAATTCGGAAGGCGCCACGGGATCCACGAACAACTGCCATACCCGCCGTATTTAGCCGTCTTCGCTGAGCCATCAAATGACAGCACGCATCCTGCAAAGTCAGCTGGTATTCGGGCGTATAGCAGTTCTGGGTCCATTCGAACTGTCGCCGAGTTCTTGGAGGGAGCCGCAAGGTGCTTCAGGGAATCGTCGAGTCCGATAAACGGGGTTATCGACGCCTGGAGCAACTGGGCGAAGTCTACATCTCGCTCTCGTACTCGCTTCACCTTCAAATCGTAGGGCGACAACAGAGCTGCGAAACTGATTGCGCGGCCGTACAGCGACTTTGACTTAAACACTCACTCCAGCGTGGAGAAGCGGGTGTAGACGTGTAGCGTCTTTCCCGCCAAGAGAGTGTAGCACACTTTCAGCAATTGTAACAGCGCGACTTCTTCTTTCTCAGCGGGATGATAGCCGAGTTCATTCTCCTTTAGTACACGTCTGCAGAAGCGAACTGGGTGCAGCTTGTCTTCGTGCGGTTGCATCAATGTACTGCTCAGTGCCCACTCATTGGCGTACAACATTATATGGACTTCTTTCGCCGAGTCGAAATGACGCAGAATTGGAGCTTCTGCTACCCGTCTTTTGAGCTCGGCGAATGACGCTTTTGCTGACGCCAAGTCACCCCCAGGGCCAAAGTCCGTATCCTTGAGCTGATAGAGTACTGCTCCGTAAACGGCCAAGTTCTAGATGAATCGGCCGTTATAGTTGAGGGCACCGAGGAAAGCTTGCATCCCCTTCTTTGATTTCGGGAAGGCGATCTCGGCGATCGCGGCTATCTTCTTCGCATCAGCGCGTATGGCACTCGGCGGAATCTCGTGCGATAGGAAATCAACCTTGGGTTGAACAAAGATACCCTTGGTAAAGCTGATGCTAATTCGACATTCTGTGAACCGGGCTAGTGATCGGTCGAGTGTCTCCAAGCAGGCGTCGAACGTCTCCCCTCCAAAACAGATATCGTCAACAAACGACCTCCGCTTGAACACCGGAATCAAGGAAGACTGGACTGGTTCTCCATTAGCAAACATGTCGCCGTCCGGTCCGTTGACCAGGTCTTGGACCGGATCGCAGTCAGCTTGTGATTGGTGGTCAGCTTCAAACTTCGTCAGCTGACTCTTCGTTGAATCACTGACTCCGCCGAGCTCGACTCGCCGAGTTCCCGACTCGGCTTCAGCAATTGTCATTCGTTCGGCAAACAACTGCCATCCTCCCTTTGGTTGAACGTATCCCCATAGAGCGTTGTCGATCAGTCGCTGGTAAATCATAGGCGCATTCTTCAATCCAAACGGCATTCGTAACCATTCAAAGTGTCCAAGTGCACAGACGAGCGCTGAGATCTGCCGCGCTCGGCGTGTCATCAAGACTGCCCAGAATCCACTCGCAGCATCGAGTGAGCAAAACCACAAGTAACTCTTCAATTCGGTAAGCAGGTCATCAACCAGTGGCATAGCGTATTCCATCGTCGTCGTAACCGCATTAACCAGTTTATAGTCAATGCTTAGCCGAATATTCACACCATTTTGCTTGAGAACTATCACCACTGGCGAGGCCCAAGGGCTGCCCGAGAATGATATCAACCCAGCTCGAAGCAGCCCCTTCAACAACTCGTAAAGTTTGCTCAAGTGGCGGAGAGGTATCCGCCGAGCTCTCTGCTTAATGGGTGCGTGTCCTTGAACGTCGATGTCGCACAATTCTCCGTATGCTGGAGGCGGCAGGGCATTACCACTTGAAATCATTATTCTCTCGTGCTTTTGTAGCTCTGCAACCAATTTAGCCGACTGTGCTGGCGTATGACTACTCGACTTGACGTTTGCAGCGCCATAGTCGAGTTCGGTAGGCTCAACTTCAGTGAGGGCGGGAAGGAAGGCCAGCTCGTGAGCGTAGTCCGTCAATTCCAGATCTGTCCCACTATGCTCAAAGATATCGGTCTTACTGTCGTCAACATCATCATCTTGCTCGTCCTCGGTCGCTGCGATAGCCACATAGTGTTGTCTTAGGGTTTCCATTGGGTCTCTTGTTGAGCTACATTCATCATCTTCAGTTTGTTCTAAGCTGTAGCCAATTCCGCCGGGGTCGAACACCGTCGTGGCTGAGCTCGTAACTGACGATCGAAGTTCCAGTAGCTCTCAATAGTAATACATCTGATAAACCATAGCTGTCATCCACGTGAGGGTCCGTATCCGCTGAGTTCACTACGATGGACGATATGACTACTGCGTGTTTAAACTTGTCTCCGAGGTAGATGGTATCATCATCGTGTCGTCTAACCACATCCGAACTGGTCTCAGCATCCATAGTCTCCAACGCCGAGTCCGCTGTAGCTGGGTCGTCGTTCGGCTTTATTCCTTCAGGTAGTAATCCCTTCCGACTATCATAATCCTTTGTCGCGTCGGAGTGCTGACCCGCTGAGTTGGTTATGACGGCATGACTAACTTCCGTGCGTGCAAACGCGTCTTCGGTATAGCTGACATCCCGACGACATGCTGTGGCCACGTCCGAGGCACTCTCAGTGTTCAGATCCGTTGACGCCGAGTTCACCGCCGCTGACTGGATAATGCAGGCTTTTAAGGTACCCATCGCTGAGTTCACCACGGCCGCAGAACTTAGCCCGTCGACTCCAGACTCGGCTCGTGCATCACCTTCATCACTGTTGCTATTGGTATTCACCGTCCAGCTCAGTCCTTCACTGTTAGCCTCAACATCCCTAGGAAGTAATACCTCCAGCTTCGAATTTGCAGTCGTCACGCTAGGACGCTGTACCGCCGAGTCTGCTACGACGGCAGGAATGGCGCCATCGTCTTCAAACTTGGACAGCTAATAGGAGACATCTTGGCCATCGTGTAGCACCGGTGTACATTCCACTCGGACGTCTTCCAGCTTGAACGCTGAGTTTATAGCCGGGTCACCCCTTGTCCCCCTGAAGTCGATATGACGTCTGCGTTACCGCGACGCCTCTCGTCGTCGCCGGCTTCAATCCTTCTCGGGCGTTCGGCGCATGTTATCTCTGGTCCGTTCCTCACTGGAGGGGGTCGTTTTTCCACCGCCGTCGGAACTGGGTATTTTCGTCTTTCCACAGCTGGCAGCTGGTGTGACAACCAGTCCTCGTACAGTCGTTGTTCTTTCTGCAGCTAATCTTTGTCCATCGCTGACTCAAATGCTAATATCTGCCAGTCACGGTATTTCGCCGAGCTCACGCGGACGTACCCCTCATTGGCCAGTACTCCGTGTGGTTGCCATTGGATCACATAAAAGTGAGGTGGGCACCAGACTGACGTCGGTCGTACGTTCGTAATCAGGCCATGGGTTGATCTTCCTCGGCGATTAAAAACAACCGTTGGAATCCAACCCTTCGTCCGTCTCACCCACAAGTCATGCGTCGACTCACTGGGTTGCCGCCTGGGCAATTTGAACTCAGTGGTCATTCGACGTTTGATTGTTAACCCGTCTGGTGGCCCACATGGGACATTTGGTCCGAACTCGGTCTTTGTCGGCGTATTACTTGATCGGATGAGTGGGATCACCATCTCATCGGGTAGCTTGACAGCCGAGTTGTACAGATCCAGACGGATCTCAGCTAGGATCATGAAGTCGGTGCCGAGAATCAAATCGACTCCGGCATGATGAGGCATTATCCACACTTCAAACTCGTATGTCACTTCCCAGCCGAGTGTCACCTTCACGACTGCTCGTGAGGTTGTCACCATTCTGGCTTTACTTATTCCTTGTATGTCGATCCGCTAATCTCGGCTGATCACTCCTTTGAGACGCAGTTTCTTCGCGAAGTACTCACTAATCGCCAAGACATTTGCTCCGGTGACCAAAAAGATCTTAGTCCTTCGGTCGTTCACTGCCCCCAACACGAGAGCGCTCATTCTAACGCGGCGATCAAACGTCTGTGCTGACCACCATCCCAGCCGTTCTCCCGGAAGCAGCTTCATGATTCTGGTACGATGCACAGCCTGGTCTGACTGCCGAGTTACACTTGCAATCGCTCGATGGTCATCATCTAACTCACCGAGCTCACGTTCAATTCCGTCAATTTCACACATCCAATTGCCATACCTGCTTCGTCTTTCGGCCCGTCCTGCTTCGCCTACGAAGGCAAACAAGAAGTTCGCCTCAACTGCAGGTTCAGCTGACTGTGGCAGCCCGGCATATTCCAGCCCAGTCAGTGTTGGCGGGCCGCCGAGTTTAAATCACTCGGCGCGTAAAAGTTTTGCAGGTCTTCTGGCACTTGCGACTTGGCGACAGAGTTTTTTACGAACGCAGCCAGCTTCTCATATTGACGAAACAGCTCGCACTGATCGCCTTCATGGGCTTGTCTGCAGAATTTGCAGCGTCGTCGACAGTAGTGAGCCTAGTGCCCCATTCTTCCACAAGCTGCACAAGGTCCACGCTGAGCGTTGTCGCGTGATCCATCTCCACGGTTCGACCGTTCTCGTTGGTTGTACGGTCGTGGAGGTCGGTTCGCTAAGTTTCCCCAACTTCGATTTGAGCCATTCTGGTCTCCCGCCGAGCTCTCTCGGCGGTCCGGTGTATTTCCTTTATCATTGGAAACGCCGGCGTCTATGTAGTCGTCGTCTTCCGCTGAGTCGTGTCCTCCGGACTGGTCCTCATCATCCCATTCGTCTTCGGAGTTGTACGGACTCGGCGGGTTCTGATCGATGAGTTCCTCCCCTTCGGAGTCAGCGTCAACGACAGTGACTCGGCGGTCGCGGTTTTCTTCCTTGCGACTGCGCTTCTCATCTCGACGTCCATCTCGGCGGCTCTGATCCTTCCGCTTGTCATCTCGGCCTCGTGCGATCACGAGTCGGTCGCGTTGCTTCTTGTGCTTCTCGCCGAGGATCCGACGATTGATTATCTGTTCCACCTTACTGATGTCTTCCAACTGCAAGGGTACATCAAATCCATCACATCGTCATCACCACAATGCAGCAACTAGTGTTTGACATGGTCAGCCGCGTCGGCGCCACCCTTCTTGTACTGGATCTTGGCTGTCCGAGCATACCCGTTGAGTCGGATCAGGAAGTCGCAGATCGGTTCGTTAACTTTACGTCTCGCCGAGTAGTAACGAGTGCGGGCGGATTGGTCAAGCTGTGAGCAATAATAATCCAGGAACGCCTCGCTGAGTAGTTTCCAACGTCGCTGAGTCTTCTTCGGCAGCTGCCTGTACCAACTCTTCGCCGCGCGTCCCAAGCATAGCGAGAAGGGTTCGCACCAAACACTTTGGGGCATCCTGGTGCTCTTCATCTCGTAGATGAAACGCTTGAGCCACTGGAGCGATGCGTCGGAACGGTAGCGCTTTCCTTCGAACTCGGCGATTTTGTCGAGCGAGGCGTGTGTTCGGACTTCTAGGTACTGCGTCGAGTCCTCTTCAGCCGCGTCAAAGCTCAAGTTTCGGATGTAGTCCTTCACGGTTTCTTCACGGTTTCCTCTCACATCGAAGGCGTCGTCGTCTTCTTCATCCTCCTCGTAAGCCTCAGCCTCGTCAGCAGCGTCATACAATTCACGGTAACGACCAAAATTCCGCTGTCCATGACTCGGCGCTCGCTGAGTCGGGTTTAGCTTCATGGAGTCCGCATGTGGGAGTCTTCGCAGTACGGAGTCCCTTGCGTAGCGCGGAACACTTCACGTCTCTTCGTCTCCGGGGTCTTCGGCAAAGGAATTTTGCTTGGGTCTTCGCCGAGTGGTTTGAACTCGGCTACTCGGCTGTACACCTTCTTCGTTCCACCAGGGGCCTTCTCCAATCCAAACGCCACTCTCAACTTCTTCTTCCATTGCCAGAGCTCAGCTCCGTCACGGGTCAGACTCCAGTCGGAAAGGATGAGGCTGTTTGGTCGGCTGTTGCATCGATAGCCCGTCGCCTTCAGCAGCAACACAGTTTCTTCCACCAATTGATTGATGTTGGCTGCACGCACCGGTTGAGTTAACTCGGGACCCAACATCGGCCACTTCGCCTGCGCCATCGCCACAGGCGCGAGCATCATCATCCATTCCGATCTCGTTCTCATCTCCTCGCCGAGCCGAGCCAACACTTTATTGGCGCTCGGCGTATCGGCGTTTTTCGTCGCTTTAGGAATAAGGGGCGGACGGTCCCCTTGAGCAACGCCATGTCCTTCTTCATCCTCTTCGTCGTCCGCACCTTCGTCGAGCTCGGCGTATAAGTTGCGCTCGACAGGACTTGGGGCTCCCATGCGTCCCACCTGCAGCGTCAGCTCTTCCACCTCGCCAAGTAGCTAGGCGGTAGTCTTCGTTTCTCCGAGCTCAGCTGTCTCGGCCTTCTCTTCATACTCCCCTTCACTTGCATCTCCGTTCTCGCTCTCCTGGTCTTGGCCATCCTCGTCAAACTGGACGGTTCGTCCCACCTCCATCGTCATGGCGATGAGTCGTTGATCCGCCGGGTCCGACCCCGCGAGAGGCGATCCTCCAGCCGTCGCTGGGCTTCCGTCGCTCAGAGTTGCTGATCCCTTGACCATCTTCACTCTTCTCTTTCTCTTCTCTTCCTCTTAACTTGGTTAGCTGGCACCTATAAAAACAAGCACACACTCCTGTTCCCGGGTCGCGGCACCAGTTGTGGTGTAGTAGAACACACAAATACCGTCAGATGTGGATTCCTTACACAAACCACAACGAATCGCCGAGTTAGGTCGGCGGTTGTATGGCCTGCGCAGAGGGTGGTCCCCTCGCGGTCCGGCCCTTCCGGGACAGACGAGTGGCTCGCTTCCACTCGGGTCCGACTAACCAAGTCAGATCACTTCCGAGGCTCCGCCGAGTTTGGTTCGGCAGAGCTCGTTCACAACCCTGTGCCCTCCACCAAAGGATGGACGACCGCGCGCGAGCGCTTTTACAGGTCACCGAGCGCAGAGGCTGCTCGGCTAGAAGTGTTACGGCACCCGGGCTATCCGACGTACCGGCCCGCTGAGTGTGCGGGGCTTTCTTTCGCGCGTAGCGAGACTTTGTCCTACCCGGACCGACCTAATCTCTTGGCGCTACCAGTCAATACCCTACAAGCTATGCCTCTCGAGTATTGACGGCAGGCATAATCCAGCGCTATCCAGGGACTTACCGGAAAAGTGTACACGTGTCTTGGACTAGGAAAATTCTGCTCTGTTATCTTCTGGGAGCCCTTTCGGCTTCCCCTATTTAATCCTATGCTTCTTATACAAATATATAGTGAAATGTAGTCGTTTCGGATATCTACCGACCCTTCCGCTGGGTTCAAGCGACCGTTGAGCTCAGCGGCTATCCGGATAGCATCATCCGGACAGATCGCCGAGTACTTACCGTAATCCTTTGTTCCTAAGCTCGTGGTTATCAGACCGAGCCAATTCTTGACCTAAAGTAGGAAGGCGTATGGTCGAATCTGGAAATCCCTACACCACACTGGCGGCATGCTGTGGTGACGTCCGAATCACTCTCAGCGTTTAGATCCGCTGACGACGAGTCCACCGCCGTCGACTGAATAATGCAGGCTTTTGGCATACCCATCGCTGAGTCCACCACGGCTGCAGAACTTAACCCATCGACTCCATATTTGGCTCGTGCCTCACCTCCATTACTGTGGTCTCACCTTCATCACTGTGGCACTTGTCTTCACCGTCCAGCTCAGTCCTTCACTGTTAGCATCAACATCTTGAAAGTAATACCTCCAGCTTGGAATTTGCAGTCGTCGCGCTAGGGCGCTGTACCGCTGAGTTTGCTGCGACGGCAGCCAGATATTTACGCGTCCCCACGCTTCACTCGCGTAGTCGGCAGTCTTGTAGCACGCTGGGACAGCCCCTTAGTCATTTCTTACGGCTGGAACTTCGAGCGCCGAGTTCGCCGCTACCACATGGTTAATCCCAGCACTCGTAGTGGTTAGTGTGCTCATAACTGAGTAAACATCGCCCACAATACCTGGTCTAATGACTTTAAGCTTGGCTCGGTCATCAATAACGGGCTATTCATCGCGTAGGACCTGCTCTGAACATTCTTCAAGGTCTGCTTCCGCTATAGCTGAGTTTTCAGTCGCCGACGCTTCCTCCTTGGTCCTTTTTGCACTTGTTCCTTCAACCGCTGAGCTCGTGCTGGCGTCAGAAATAACGCCATCGTCTACAAACTTGGACAGCTGATAGAGGCCATCTTGGCCACCGTGTAGCACCGGCGTACATTCCACTCGGACGTCTTCCAGCTTGAGCGGTAGGTTTATAGCCGGGTCACCCCTTGTCACCCCTGAAGTTGATATGACGTCGGCGTTATCGCGACGCCCCTCGTCTTCGTTGGCTCCTGTATCAGCTTCGATCCTTCTCGAGCGTTCGGCGCATGTTATCTCTGGTCCGTTCCCCACTGGAGGGGTCGTTTTTTCACCGCCGTCGGAATAGCGTATTTTCGTCTTTCTACAGCTGGCGGTTGGTGTGACAACCAGTCCTCGTACAGTCGTTGTTCCTTCTGCAGCAAATCTTTGTCCATCGCTGACTCAAATGCCAATATCTGCCAGTCACGGTATTTCGTCGAGCTCACGCGGACGTACCCCTCATTGGCCAGTACTCCGTGTGGCTGCCATTTGATCACATAAAAGTGAGGTGGACACCAGACTGACTTGGGTCGTACGTTTGTAATTAAGACATGGGTTGATCTTCCTCGGCGATTAAAAACAACCGTCGGAAATCCAACCCTTCGTCCGTCGCACCCACGAGTCATGCGTCGACTCACTAGGTTGCCGCCTGGGCAATTTGAACCCAGCGGTCATTCGACGTTTGATTGTTAACCCGTCTGGTGGCCCACATGGGACATTTGGTCCGAACTCGGTCTTTGTCGGCGTATTACTTGATCGGATGAGTGGGATCACCACCTCATCGGGTAGCTTGACAGCCGAGTTGAACAGATCCAGACGGATCTCAGCTAGGATCATGAAGTCGGTGCCGAGAATCAAATCGACTCCGGCATGATGAGGCATTATCCACACTTCAAACTCGTATGTCACTTCCCAGCCGAGTGTCACCTTCACGACTGCTCGTGAGGTTGTCACCATTCTGGCTTTACTTATTCCTTGTATGTCGATCCGCTTATCTCGGCTGATCACTCCTTTGAGACGCAGTTTCTTCGCGAAGTACTCACTAATCGCCAAGACATTTGCTCCGGTGTCCAAAAAGATCTTAGTCCTTCGGTCGTTCACTGCCCCCAACACGAGAGCGCTCATTCTAACGCGGCGATCAAACGTCTGTGCTGACCACCATCCCAGCCGTTCTCCCGGAAGCAGCTTCATGATTCTGGTACGATGCACAGCCTGGTCTGACTGCCGAGTTACACTTGCAATCGCTCGATGGTCATCATCTAACTCACCGAGCTCACGTTCAATTCCGTCAATTTCACACATCCAATTGCCATACCTGCTTCGTCTTTCGGCCCGTCCTGCTTCGCCTACGAAGGCAAACAAGAAGTTCGCCTCAACTGCAGGTTCAGCTGACTGTGGCAGCCCGGCATATTCCAGCCCAGTCAGTGTTGGCGGGCCGCCGAGTTTAAATCACTCGGCGCGTAAAGGTTTTGCAGGTCTTCTGGCACTTGCGACTTGGCGACAGAGTTTTTTACGAACGCAGCCAGCTTCTCATATTGACGAAACAGCTCGCACTGATCGCCTTCATGGGCTTGTCTGCAGAATTTGCAGCGTCGTCGACAGTAGTGAGCCTAGTGCCCCATTCTTCCACAAGCTGCACAAGGTCCACGCTGAGCGTTGTCGCGTGATCCATCTCCACGGTTCGACCGTTCTCGTTGGTTGTACGGTCGCGGAGGTCGGTTCGCTAAGTTTCCCCAACTTCGATTTGAGCCATTCTGGTCTCCCGCCGAGTTCTCTCGGCGGTCCGGTGTATTTCCTTTATCATTGGAAACGCCGGCGTCTATGTAGTCGTCGTCTTCCGCTGAGTCGTGTCCTCCGGACTGGTCCTCATCATCCCATTCGTCTTCGGAGTTGTACGGACTCGGCGGGTTCTGATCGATGAGATCCTCCCCTTCGGAGTCAGCGTCAACGACAGTGACTCGGCGGTCGCGGTTTTCTTCCTTGCGACTGCGCTTCTCATCTCGACGTCCTTCTCGGCGTTCATCTCGGCGGCTCTGATCCTTCCGCTTGTCATCTCGGCCTCGTGCGATCACGAGTCGGTCGCGTTGCTTCTTGCGCTTCTCGCCGAGGATCCGACGATTGATTATCTGTTCCACCTTACTGATGTCTTCCAACTGCAAGGGTACATCAAATCCATCACATCGTCATCACCACAATGCAGCAACTAGTGTTTGACATGGTCAGCCGCGTCGGCGCCACCCTTCTTGTACTGGATCTTGGCTGTCCGAGCATACCCGTTGAGTCGGATCAGGAAGTCGCAGATCGGTTCGTTAACTTTACGTCTCGCCGAGTAGTAACGAGTGCGGGCGGATTGGTCAAGCTGTGAGCAATAATAATCCAGGAACGCCTCGCTGAGTAGTTTCCAACGTCGCTGAGTCTTCTTCGGCAGCTGCCTGTACCAACTCTTCGCCGCGCGTCCCAAGCATAGCGAGAAGGGTTCGCACCAAACACTTTGGGGCATCCTGGTGCTCTTCATCTCGTAGATGAAACGCTTGAGCCACTGGAGCGATGCGTCGGAACGGTAGCGCTTTCCTTCGAACTCGGCGATTTTGTCGAGCGAGGCGTGTGTTCGGACTTCTAGGTACTGCGTCGAGTCCTCTTCAGCCGCGTCAAAGCTCAAGTTTCGGATGTAGTCCTTCACGGTTTCTTCACGGTTTCCTCTCACATCGAAGGCGTCGTCGTCTTCTTCATCCTCCTCGTAAGCCTCAGCCTCGTCAGCAGCGTCATACAATTCACGGTAACGACCAACATTCCGCTGTCCATGACTCGGCGCTCGCTGAGTCGGGTTTAGCTTCATGGAGTCCGCATGTGGGAGTCTTCGCAGTACGGAGTCCCTTGCGTAGCGCGGAACACTTCACGTCTCTTCGTCTCCGGGGTCTTCGGCAAAGGAATTTTGCTTGGGTCTTCGCCGAGTGGTTTGAACTCGGCTACTCGGCTGTACACCTTCTTCGTTCCACCAGGGGCCTTCTCCAATCCAAACGCCACTCTCAACTTCTTCTTCCATTGCCAGAGCTCAGCTCCGTCACGGGTCAGACTCCAGTCGGAAAGGATGAGGCTGTTTGGTCGGCTGTTGCATCGATAGCCCGTCGCCTTCAGCAGCAACACAGTTTCTTCCACCAATTGATTGATGTTGGCTGCACGCACCGGTTGAGTTAACTCGGGACCCAACATCGGCCACTTCGCCTGCGCCATCGCCACAGGCGCGAGCATCATCATCCATTCCGATCTCGTTCTCATCTCCTCGCCGAGCCGAGCCAACACTTTATTGGCGCTCGGCGTATCGGCGTTTTTCGTCGCTTTAGGAATAAGGGGCGGACGGTCCCCTTGAGCAACGCCATGTCCTTCTTCATCCTCTTCGTCGTCCGCACCTTCGTCGAGCTCGGCGTATAAGTTGCGCTCGACAGGACTTGGGGCTCCCATGCGTCCCACCTGCAGCGTCAGCTCTTCCACCTCGCCAAGTAGCTAGGCGGTAGTCTTCGTTTCTCCGAGCTCAGCTGTCTCGGCCTTCTCTTCATACTCCCCTTCACTTGCATCTCCGTTCTCGCTCTCCTGGTCTTGGCCATCCTCGTCAAACTGGACGGTTCGTCCCACCACCATCGTCATGGCGATGAGTCGTTGATCCGCCGGGTCCGACCCCGCGAGAGGCGATCCTCCAGCCGTCACTGGGTTTCCGTCGCTAGGGTTTGCTGATCCCTTGACCATCTTCACTCTTCTCTTTCTCCTCTCTTCCTCTTAATTTGTTAGCTGGCACCTATAAAAACAAGCACACACCCCTGTTCCCGGGTCGCGGCACCAGTTGTGGTGTAGTAGAACACACAAATACCGTCAGATATGGTTTTTTTTACACAAACCACAACAAATCGCCGAGTTAGGTCGGCGGTTGTATGGCCTGCTCGGAGGGTGGTGGTTCGGCCCTTCCGGGACAGACGAGTAGCTCGTTCCCAACTGATTCCGACTAACCAAGTCAGAGCACTTCCGAGGCTCCGCCGAGTTTAGTTCGGCTTAGCTCGTTCATAAACCCTGTGCCCTCCACCAAAGGATGGACGACGGTGCGTGAGCGTTTTTACAGGTCCCCGAGCGCAGATGCTGCTTAGCTAGAAGTGTTACGGCACCCGGGCTATCTTCTGGGAGCCTTTTCAGCCCCCCCCCCCCGTATTTAATCCTAAGCTTCTCATACAAATATATAGTGAAATGTAGTCGTTTCGGATCTCTACCGACCCTTCCGCTGGGTCCAGGCGACCGTTGAGCTCAGCGGCTATCCGGATAGCATCATCCGGATAGATCGCCGAGTACTTACCGTGATCCTTTGTTCCTAAGCTCTTGGTTATCAGACCGAACCAATTCTTGATCTAAAGTAGGTTGGCGTATGGTCGAATCTGGAAATCCCTACACCACACATATGGTATTCTTTATTTTGGCGCTATCTTGCTTCTTTTGAGCACATACATTTTCTGCATTTACTTTGCAGCTGGAGAATCTCTCTGTAGTACGCTCGTCTACGAGCAATGACGCATTTGGCGGGACACGGGTCAAAAAAATGACCTGGCTTAAAAATCACGATTAGAAAACACCACTTATATTTATGTAAAAAAAACTCATTTATTCAAAGGTTTGGCTAAGAAAAAAACCTTTTGTTGGTGCGATACCTTTTTTGCGATATTTTAAGGTTAAAACAAATATTTAGCTTTGTCAACAACAACTTTTAATTTTTAAATAGGTGACACGGGAGTCATTCATGTCAATTGAATGCAGTGGGCGCTGACGATTGCGAATTCAATATATAAAATGACATCACAATGGAATTTTCCGCCAAATGACAGAATGTCAAAAAAAATAAGTCTCACTGTTAGGTTGATTTTACACTATCCCGCATCACCACCAAACCTTTAAAGTGACTAAAAAATCGAACAAATCGGTACCACGATGAACACAACATCGGCAAAAGTGCTAACACGGAGTCTGCATTAAGGTACCGGTATCGGTACTACTATACCGCAGTTAGTGACTACCTCCGCCTCACAAGTCATTTAACATTTCTTGTTTTATGCCATTTCGCGTCGCTTACGTACGTTATTAGCACGCTAAAAAATAATTCGAACGCTCCTTACGAGCTCTACAGCTACGTCCTTGCTGCACTACGTTAACGAGCAACTAACATTGTAACAAACTAGGTGATTCTAGGGTGCGACGAGAATAGCTTCGCCACACTTTATGAAGTGACATTTTTTAGTTTTGCAGCTCGAAATTAGAAACGCGTAATCACAAATTAAGGGGTAAGTTTAGCTTAAATATACATGATAGTAAACATTTTTTCGTTTGTATTGCAAATATACACGATAATGAAGCTAGGGTTTCGCCTAACAAAGGTAGCCAAAAGAGCCGGACTGGGGGGGAATAGAACAAATTGTCGTATTATTTTGTATTCAGTAATATTTACTTGATAAACATGCTGTAATTGAAAGCACCCGCGGCTAAGGATCGAGGGGCTCTCTCCATTTACTAACCTGCTTCGGTATTTCTGTCTTTAGCAATAGGATACTATCTGCTTCTGTACCCGCTCTTGCTAATCGGCATATTTAACCAAAACAATGGTGCTATTCCCACAACTTTTGAGTCTGTTGGTCCGCTCAACAATTTCCCACATGCTACATTAGTACAAGCAGTTGGTCTTCTGCAAACAAACTCAGTAAATGTTATCTTTAATGTTTTAATCTCAATATAATGCTCTAATTAATCTCGAAGTGTTGTTATTAAAAAACAATATTGATGGGTGATGATGTTCATGTGGGTGGGTACAATAGAACCAGGGGTTGTTTTCTAAGACTGAAAAGCTGAGACACCCAATCACTGTACTACCTCCGTTCCACTAAGCATTTAACATTTGGTTCAAATGTGGTACACATTAAAGTGTTAGAACCATTGAATTGGTCAAATTATTTTTTAATAGCTTCAGCTAATTGGTGTATTTTCATAGTCAATTTAGGATTGGTGGAAAATGAACTAACGATAAATTGATGTTCTACTAAGCTCGATTCTAACTAGAACTTTCAGATTACCTTTGTGATAATTGGACGATCCGTTTGGATGCGTGGAGAAGATATTGAATGTGGTGTGGAATATTTTCTCGCAACTAAGTCCTACGATGAGCGACTGTATCAATTATGTATAATGATTCGGAATGATTAGTACTGCAACAATCAAAACTTGTAGAATCTCGCCGGATTCTTCGCTCGTCAACCTCATTCTGATTGGTATTTGATGCGCAAGACCTACCTCTGTGTGATCAAACAAAACGTAGAGCGTTTCAACAAGGATTTTGCTATTAAAGAAGTCGATGGTTGGTTCGATTCCAAGTATAATCCATCATTGAACGAAGGCAAATTGAAAGGGGTTGCTGCTGGCTGTGATTTTGTTGCATACAAGCAATGGAAAGATGAATATGAAATCAAGGCGCCAAGAAAAGCATGTACTTCGAAGACGTTTGAGCTTTCTACCCTTGATCAAGATTTCCAATTGACATTCAAATCTGAGCGGAAGTTGGCAGCACTAACTCAGCTGGCTAAATTAACTGGTCGAACAATTGACGACATGCGTCCAGCCATGGTTGAAACATCATTTGAGATCGATGAGCTTGCGTATTGGGCGGAGAGGTATCTAGTGATCGAGAACAAGCCAAATCGTGACTTTGATCTAAATTTCAGCTCTTTCTAAAAGATGTTGAAAACTACAAACTTCAAGATTCTTCATTTACTGAAACGATTTTTGCTCTACTTCATCCATGTGTTCTACGTCTTTGAAGGGTCAAATATCACCTACTACAAGTGTAAGCCAGCGGAGGACGATAAAATATGTCATAATAGCCCATAAGTAAAATCATGTTTTGAACTACAGAAATACAGGATATTTTTAGTTGTCGTACATGATACTAGCCTTTACTATGTAATAATGGCGTAGAGACAGAACGCTCAAGTGATATGTACGCGGACTTCAGTGCAAAGACAATGATAGTTTTCAGAACAATACAAGTGCAACCAGCTGTAAATTGACTTTACTAAAATTAAGCCAATATTGTGAGAAATAGCAGCTGCCGCTACGACATCACTGCATGCGACGTGACTTGCTGCGTCGCCTGAGTGGCTCAGCACTGTCAGTGTTGACCTGCTTCTGAAGCCGAGTTTCTTTGCTTGCCGCCCCCGGAAGGCATCCGAGTGCCGTTCCTCAAGCACTCAAACCAGATATCGAAGTAGGTGCGCGCCTTGCTATCGTAGGTGTGCTTGACCTTGTTGCACATGAAGAACCCCCAACAGAAGACGAAACAGATAGACATACGCGAAGACATCATCATGGCAATCTTTCCAGAGATGATGGCTTACGTGGAAAATGGAAACGAGAGACGCAAACGAAGCAGCCAGACGGACACAGTTGCGGACCCCTTGTTCTCCTGTTTTTAAGTGCACGAATCGGGATATCACCTTGTCCGCCTCAAGTACGCTGCTTCGGCTGAGGTGCATGCTAAAATCTCTGCATGTCTAAGAGAGATATATCCTGCAGCGGGGCTGCCGGAGCTTTAGCCACAGAGGAAAGCGTTCGAGTCAAAGTGTCACTAATACTAAGTTCCTTTTTCAAAGGAGCTTTCAGTCCATGAGCAGGGCTCAAAGCTAATACCTTAGTTTTATGCTTTAAAACAGAAGTGCTTTATTTACTATTATTGCGGCCAAGTCGCCTAGGGGTAAATGTATCTGTTTAACTACCTAGCATGGTTAAACCTAATCACAATGCAAAACGTGTATCTTTCAGCCAGCGTACTGAGAGACCTTGTTAGCTCTCTAACTTATGTACTGAGAGTTTGCTAACTTTCCGGGTACTCCGTACCCCTGTGTGTTTCACACCATTTAATCCTGTTACACTCTCCCCCATTAAGATGAGAACACCGTTTTCGAAAATATCTCAGCGAGGACACGCCTTGTCAAGACAGCGGAGGTTACTACACCTCACACCAGCGTTGTACAGCTCCGCTAGATCTCAAACGTCTACGCAACGTTGATGTCCAACTTCTCGTCGTCGGACCACGGACCAATGATCCAAACGCACCACACATCTTGGTTTCAAGCGGTCTCAGACCTACGCTCGCTCTCCGCGCCTACTCCAAGAGATGCAAATCGCTTAAAGCTAGGCTCCTGACTCATCCGAGTCGTCGACAACAGCTCAGCGGCTGAACACTCGCTTCACCAGCGATAGGTCGGTGATTCGATCCCACCAGGGCGCTGCTCTCTCGTTTTATGAACCATTGTTCACGCTTGGACAGGCTTAAGAAAAAGACCCTTTTAGCTCACTAGCCGAGCTTTGGCTTTGGATGCCACAGGTCGGTGGTTCGATCCACCTGGACGCAGCCCTCTCATATCATGAGTAGTCCGTACTCGGACAAACTTACAGACATCGCCCTTATAGCTCAATGGTAGAGCTCCGGTCTGGAACGGTAAAGGTCAGTGGCTCGATCCCGGCCAGGACACACCACTTTTACTGTTACAGCGCATCCACATTTGGAACATGCTCGTCGAGCAAGTTGTTTAAAATAACTATGCGTATTTCGGGACGCATGTGGCTGAACCTTGTTCAGCACACCACGAAGCACCTGCTTCATTTGGGACCACGTCTCTAAAACCACGAGTTCTCTCCTCGCTGCGAGCACCGCTCATACGTACGAGCTGGCTGTTGCGGCCACTGGTCAGAGGCTGAGCGAACAGCGCCTGGCGACGCTGTCGCACGACTTTGGCACATGATGTGCCTGGTCGTAAGCATCCACGACGTCAGGGAAATCCTGCCCGAGGATAACATCAAACTCACATGGGTTCTTTGAGGGAAGCTAACCCCCCTCCACTTCACAAAGTACTGGGTACGACCCTGACATCTACGGCGCGCCACAAGGCATTCCACGTGATAGTGGAGCTAACCATACTCATCGAGCAGAGCGGGAGGAGGCCGTGCCTCAGCTGCGTTCTCGAGAAGAGTGTCAGCACTTGCTGGAACGCCGTCTGCGTCCATACGACACCGACGTTTACGACGCGAATGTTCACGTTCACCACACATCGGTCGATCTCGAAGAGAGGATCCACCTTTTAGATAGGTTGCAGTCGCCACAGCTTACTCACAACCAGGTCTAGGGCCTTAAGCGTTCAGTCCCTCGCCTGAACGTTTAGCTTACCTTGCTTCTGCATCTCGAGCACTTCGATCCGCGACCTGTGGCTCTGGCACTTGCTGTCGTCCAGCCTCCCGTGGCTTTAGCACTTGCTGTCCGTGGCACAGCCACAGTTGGGGCCAACGTCTCCGATCTCACCTGAGCAGGGTCTTGAGATGGCTTAAGCAAGCCAGCGTCGAAGCCCGGATGCGTGCGTATCTTCTTTGGAAGATCAAGCTTAAATGCTAGGCCCGTCTTGACCACGACCTTGAACCGTCTCAATTTTGCCTTCAAAGCTGCAGACACTTCATAAGTAGGTAGTTTAGTTTTTGCGGTTAGCAAAACTTGGTTCTCGAGCTTATACATATCTTCATTACTTCTGGCCTTGGCATCTGCGTAATCCTTCTGTGTGGCTTGGCTTTTAGCCATAGCGTTCCTGGTACATTACGTCCAGCCACAAAGAGACAGACTTGCTTGCGAACCACAACAGGGCTGACATCAGCCAGCCGCTCGGCTCCCCCTCCCCCGTCAAGCCTTGAGCAAACGCGTGGCAACATCAGTGAGACGCGAGGGTTCACCAAGCCGTTCACATAGACGAAGTGAAGCCGGTCGAGCCGTGCACTACGTTATTTAATGTAAACGAAAAAGGTTGAAGCACCTGGCGCCAGCGTTTCGGCGCTTCAGTGCTTCGTAGGATACCCTCCATGACGTGATTTACACGATCGGTTTGACCGTCCGTCTGCGGTTGGTCCTCTGTGGACATGGCCAAACAAGTGTCTGAAGAGGAACGTTCAGGCCTTCGCGGTGAAGCGCGGGTCTCAATCCGAGACAACGGCCTTAGCCAAGCCATGTTGGCGAGAGACTCGGTAGGAAAACAGTCGAGCTGTACCCTCATCATTAAAGGTGTCCTGCACCGCCTTTAAGTGATCCATCTTGATTAATCGATCTACAGCCACCCCAATACCTATGTTTTGCGCCTTATCCTTGGGAAGGCCAAACACAAAGTCCATACATATAGACTGCCAAGCACCCCTTGGACTCACCACCGGCGCTGCAGTATTCGGCGCCAACTTCGTTCATTGACACGTCTCACCCGTGTGTACACAGCACTTATACATCTTGGGCCACTAGTACGTTGCGCTCACCGAGCCATAGGTCTTCTTCTGTGCTGAGCGGCCGCCCACGGGTGTAAAATGAACCTCCTAGAGGAGTTAATACTTCAGATACTCATAATGAGGAAATACCACACGAGATGTATCCTAATGCGATCATGTATTACAGCACGCCATCATTGAGCGAGTATCGATGCAGCCTCGCGCGTAGACAACTCCTTGTCAGATTCTTTACACTCTTCGCTCCTAAGCGTCCGTATCAGGGCTACGCACATGGCGTCCTGTGCATTTGCTTCGCGTATCAAGTCAGGTACTGACGACGTCACTGTCGTGACATGTGCTAACTTGTAGTCTGGCCTTCGCGTGAGCCCATCGACCACTGTATAAAGCTTGTACTTCACCTCGAAGTTGTACTTGACAAAAAAGAAAAGCAGTCTTGCCATTCTCTGAGTGAGATGAGGCGACTGCGTCGCAGTGCGTAGCGACGCATGATTAGTAAATATCACAAAAGGCTTAAAGCCTCGCAGGTGTACCCTGAATTTGTCTAGAGCATAGTTCACTGCAAGTAGCTCTTTGTCATGAGCTGGGTAGATTTTCTCTGCAGATTTGAACTGGGGAGACTCAAACGCAATCACGCGTCCACGCCATTTGACGTCTATTTGTAGTAAAGCACACCCGATTGCAAAATCAGAGGCGTCACAGACGACGCTAAACGGACGATCCGGGCCCAGTAGCGCAAGGCTCGGCGCCGGGAGGAGGCTCTTCTTCACAGTCTTCAAGGCTCCGTCGAGTTCGACGTTCCAGCACCATGGTGCGTCCTTCTTAAGGAAATCTGATAATGGCCGAGCCATCTCCGCGTAGTTTGCGCTGTGCTTGTGCAAGTAATTGGCTAAGCCTAGCCACTTGCGCAAGTCTTTTTTTATTCTTGGGACCCTGCCAGTCCACGATGGCCTTGACTTTGGCAGGATCGGTCCGTAAGCCACGCTTCCCAATGAAGCACCCGAGGAAAGAGATCTCCTCCACGCCAGATACCTCTTCCACGCCAAAGACGCACTAGGCCAAGTTGGCATACAAATGATTAGTGCGCATGCACTCGAGCACCGCTCGCAAGTGGCCAATGTGGTTTTCTACGTCTGACTTTCCGTGCTCAGCACGACTATGGACGAATATTTCGTCAAAGCACGTTTGAGCGTACGCCCGGTGGGGCCTAAACAGCTGCGTCACAAGACGATTGAACGTTGCTGGTGCGTTCGACAGCCCCTTGGGCATGACCAGCCACTCCCAGAGCATACCGCTCGGAGTACTCACCGCTGTCAGCGGAATGTCGCTCGCTCTCATGAGCAATTGGTAGTAGCCATTGACCAAGTCGAGCGCGCTGTACAACGTACAGTCTACCATGTTGTTCTGCAGAACGTCCTTGCGAGGAATCGGCGTTTGCGCCGGGATAGTGGCCGCATTTAGCTTGTTAAAAGCATGAACAATGCGCTACTTGCCGTTCGGCTTTCTGACACAGAACGTGGGTGTCGAGTGCGGAGACTTACTCTCACGCACTATCCCTGCCTCGTGCTTCGCACGGAAGAATGCGTCAATGACGTCACACTGCTCTCTCGGCAAAGGCCATTGCCTTGTTACGCAGTATTTGGTTCCAGGAACCAGGTCAATCGCATGACACACGCCTCGTTCCGGAGGCAGGCCCGTCGGTGGGTCTTTCGAGACAACGTCTCCAAATTCCTTCACCACAGGGTAGAAGGGATCCGAAGGATCTTTAAGGGCCGCTTATCCACTTCTCGTGCTCAGCGCCTTCTTGGAGTCCTCTAGGACCGTGTCGTCCACGACGGATGAGGGGTTCAACTCCTCCTCAGATACCAGCCGGTCCACCTCGGCTAGCTCGCCTGCCTTCAAGGCTTCGCCAAACACAGCAATGGACATCTCGTCCAGTTCTAGTAGATCATCTACAGCGGGCAGTGTATCAAGACCGATGTCGCCTTCGACCTTCCCTTCATTATCGAATGTGTACAGGCGCTCACATGAACATCTCGTCCAGCGCTAGCAGAGCATCTACAGCGGGCAGTAGGTCAAGGCGGATTGCACCTTCGACCTCCTCCGTCAACCCATTGACGAGTGTGTACAGCTGTTCACAGCAATCAAGTGGCGTATTACCGCTCGTCATGTTGGACACCTCGTCCGACGTCGAAGACGTCACAGACGCCAGCGTTTTCTTCACCCCTCCCTGTGCGACCAAGCCCGGCCGGATGAGGGCGGTGTGGCGAAATCTCTATCACCACAACCGGGTTCAGCAGCACTATCACTTCTCTAAGAGGTGGTAGCGTCTCGCAAGCCGATCAAATGAGATCTAAGAGGTCCTTGACCCTTACACAGTGAGCTAGGTGTCACTTCACCTGCATCCCTTGGGCCGCGCCCACGATGCCTCGACTCGCAGTCGGCCGCTGCCTTCGGGCTACGCAGTGGTAGGTCACCGACCAGATCAGTACCCCTCAGGGGACTACGGGTCTCTCCGCGGTCGTCCCCACCAGGTCCCAGCAGCTGGGCATTGACCTGACCCGCACCACTCAGCGGATGACGTGCCGTACCACGTACGCCCTCAGAGCAAACAGCGAGCTCGTTGCTAACAATTTCAAACATACCAATGTCCAGCACTACGGTCGCCTCGGCCTCGTGCTCGCGCCAAAAGTGCTTCGGCTTCCCAGCAGAGGTGGGTTCTTGACTCACCAAAGCTCCACTAGGAGCAGGGTGCGACGCACCCAGCGTTTTCGACTTTTAGTCGATCCATGGCGTATGGCGTTCCAGCCATGCCATGCCAAATATGAGATCATACCTCGCATCCAGATCTAAGCCAAAAAGCGTTCCACGCTATCAAAGTTCTTAAACTTCACTTCAAGGTCGACAGAGACCTTCGATACAGTTACCAGTGTCCCCGTCGCGAGACGGACAGAGATCGTAGCTCTCGTTGGCACTTTCAGTGCCTCCGAATAAAGCTAACTCCCTTCCAGTGTGGAGCGACGGGCGTAGTTGCCCGAGGCTCCCGAGTCAATCAAGACTCTCCATCGCTTTGCAAATCCCTTCACGTTCACTTTAACGACCAGTAAGCCCGGCTTGCACTCACCCTTCTCGTAAAAGAGCTCAGCTCTCTTCGATGCTGATCCCCGTTGCCCTCCTCCTCCTCGAGGCACAACAGAGCTCAGTTCTTCCCCAATGGACCACCCTGCGCCTATTGGGAGTTGCCGTTTCCCGGCGATGACCCGGAGGGTTGTCTCGACGAAGCCTCGCGCCTCTTGCCCAGAGGGCATTAGGCCCTCAAGTGCTAAGTGCTATTGTATACAAAGCATCGGTGGATGCCGGCGCGCTGCTCCGCAGCAAGAAGCTTCGCTTCTTCGTCTTCAGCATATCTGAGGTCCATCGGCCCCGGGCCGTACGAAGAGCTCGCGTCACCAGCGCTCCAACCTGGTCGAGTCTACCTGAAGCTGTGCTCGGCATCTAATGCCACATCCACCGCCTCTTAGAAAGTGTTAGGGTGTACACTGAAATACTTTCGTTCGAGCTGCGCTCACACGAAGGCCCTCCATGACTTTTATAAAGACACATTTTCTAAAAATAATATATGTTTTATTATGGTTTTCGTATTAGTTATGCCCGCTTTAATACAATACCTTTTACAAACTCATCTGAAATTTGAAGTACAGCTTTTAGACCCACGGTCATGCTGACCAGTTCCGGAAGAGGGCCCGCCGCCATTCCGAGAATATGAGCTCCATTCTCTTGGACATAGTCCAATAGCTCATTCTTACCCTGCCGGGTAAGAAGGAACTACGACCGGATATGGTACGCCTGATTAGGCGGCGCGTCACGCGCGAAAACTGATGCTTCAGCTGATACTAAGTGAAAAATGCAGCGTCATCAGACGTGCCGCACGTTAGTGCCCATTCGCGAGCGCAACCCCCAAGCCTGGTAATAGCCAGTGCCACGCACTGATGCTCAGACTGGAGCCGGAGCGATCCCTTGGTCATCTCAACCTCACGGGTCCAGAGAATAAAGATTCTCTCCATCCTTCCCCTCGAATGTTCTTACGCTCACCACGAGCGGTTTCAGTCTTGTAGACTCTTCACGCGTCATCGACGGCCGTTGCAGCGCTCTTTTTCCTTGGACTTGCTCCAAGTGCGCGGTCTCGTAGCGAAGAACGATTCCAGCCTGGCGGTGACCGCCTCTGGACCTTGCGACGCCCTCCGGGTCAACCAAGAACATAAGCTTAGTAAGCGTCTCCTCCTGCTTCGGGGGCAAATTCACAAACACGGGTTGCTCCATCCTCGCAGAGGATATAGATATAGTCAACCGACATAGGAGCGGGATTGACTTTAAGTGGTACCAAGTGCAGCGGAGCTGCCGTTGCTTAAGCGTCAGAGGAAGACGCTCGAGTTAAAGCGTCACTAATTCTAAGCTCCTTATCCAAAGGAACTTACAGCACACGACCAGAGCTCAAAGTTAATAGCTTAACTTTAATGCTTAAAACCCAAAGTGTTTATTTACTATTATTGCGGCCAAGCCGCCTAGGGGTAAATGTATCTGTTTAACTATCTAGTATGGTTAAACCCAATCAAATCCATAACGTTTGGCTGTCATCCAACGTACTGATAGATATTGTTAGCTCTCCATCTTATGTACTGAAAGTTTGTTAGTTCTCCGGGTACTCTGTACCCCTGTGTGCTCCACAGCATGTAACCCGGTTACATATCTAGTTTCACGTAGACTGCGTGCTAGCGCTTACGTTTAAAAGTTCACTCAGCTCATACATGTAGCTGCCTGCTCTTTGGTTCCTTAACTGTCTTCTAACTCGTAGATCACCATGTTGATAGAAAAGTTGTATCAGCTTAGTGCTCCAACGAGAGTCCTTGCTTTGATACTTCTTCGCCAACCCATTCGTACATTCCAGCAACATTCAGACACGTACGATACTCGGGTAACATCTACCGTTTGCGCAAACATATTCACTGGCTCGAAGCCACTTCAAGATTTCTACAAACGATGAAATTTAACAAATATATCCAGTATTTTGTCTTCATTGTGTGGCGTTGTGAACGGTCACAGCGATTTTGCGATTTTATGCACTTAAGTACGAAGTCACAAAACCATTGTGTTACTCTAACATTAATCATAAACCTAAGACCGGTGTCCAAATTATTTCTGCAATTTCTGAGTTGGGTTGCTGGAGCGTAGATTATGTTCCTCGGATTTTAATGTTGCGGGATGACACCCTTTACGAACAACTAAATATACTTGGAAATGGAAACATCAATCGGAATCAATTCACTTCGCTCTGAAATAAATTACAGAGAAATGCTTAACGGGGATTGATGCTTAATCAAACTTTCTTTTGTTTACTGTCGAAGTGAAGCATGGGGCAATCTAGCAAGAAAGAAGCTTTGATGAGCAATTATGAACCAGAGCCGAGTAGGCAGGTACGATAACCTGATACACAATAACATCTTGTGGAAGATTCTGACCAGTTTTGACCCCAGCTTTGTCTCAATCGCGCAATGAAGATACACTTAGATGATGGCGTCAGTGAAAGTGCTTTGTTGCAGCTGGAGCTTCCCGGCAACTGTGGCTTCCAGACGGGTTTCTTTATTTCGGATGACGGATTCATTTTGACAGCAAGTCTACCACGCGGAAAAGAAAATTGTCGGCTTTACAAGGCGACTGGTATGCTAGGCGTCACATTTCAGTGTGAATACGTCACGGATATCTTGTGTGCCAACAGAGAGATATCGTGGATGGATATGACTCTCTTACACATTAAGAATGTGGTGCGTTCTCCATTCTTACGTCCTGTTGACGTTTATCACAGCGGTCAACCTATTGCTTTTGTTGGCTTTGGGACCGGAATCGTGAGCTGCGCGCTTAATAGGCGTGGAATATCCGTTCAACTACGTGGTAGATGTGTGGGTTACGGTTCAAAGGCAGGAGCTATCCTTACTGCGACAACGGCCTCTTGTCCAACAGCTTTCACGCCTGACGAACGCGCAAGTGGTGAGCCAGTATTATTCGGATGTCATGGGTACTTTGTGGGAGTTATACCAAGCAACGATGACAAGAGGAAGGGACATCGATTTGGCTTGGTAACGTTGTTTTCAGAAGTCTGGCCTCGGATTAAAAAGGCGATGCAGGATTATCGAGACAGCACACTAGATATGAGATAACCAATCGCAGATCCAGCGCTAGGTACCCGTTTTGATTAAGTGGTCGAGGAAGTGAGGGCATGGATCGCATACAGCAGTGAATAATTCAATCAACATGCTGTAGAATGCTGTAGAAGCTAGTACAGTACGAACATCGCTTAGTTGCTTAAAGTTGCCAAAACATTGGGCGGAGAGAAAATTGTACATGTTACACTTCTTGGGCACTCTGTCGGAGGCTGAAGCTTGTTAGCGTTTGCGTCATTGCCTTCCTCCACTAGTCTTCAAATTTCGGTGACATCGTGCTCCATTTTGGTCAAGTTGAAGTCACCATGATACATGACAAAGTCACCCACTTCGACGTGCGTAACCAACAAGATCTCGCGGACGTGACCGGTACTAGCGGTAAGAGCCTGTAGCATAGCAGTGTATTTAGTAAGACTAGGCACGGAAGCATTTGTCACTATCGACAACCGACTGGGTATATTGGACGATCAAATACTCATCGCCTGCGTATTCCACTCGTCTACAGGATGCTGTGACGCTGTGGAAGACTGCATGGGCGCTCGTCACGGAGCACGAAGACTTGCTACGATTGATAAGATCGACTGTCGGAGGTCCTCGAAGGCACGCTGGTGTTAACTCGAATCGAGTGCTCCAATGTGGATTCATAGGCACTGGGTCTAGGCGAACACCTCCTTCGCCGTCTTCAGTGTCGGCCGATGCTATAGCTACCACCTTTGCGTCTAGACTGTAGCCATACCACAGTGACAGAAACTCAGCGTTGTGTGGAGCTAACGTATATAGCTAGACAAGGCGTTCACTGCGCTGAGCCTGTACTGTTGCTTCACTTTTCGTAGCGATAGAGATAGCTCTGCGCCTGCTTGCATTCCGTTTTGTAAGAATTTCCACTTGGTAGAAGCACAAGCGTCACTCTCTGCAGTGCTGACGATTCTTTGACGACGCAAGTGAGCTGGAAATTGTACGTTTGGTTGTGTATGCTCCATGTTCTTCGTTGTTGTCATCGTCAACAAAGTAACTTGAGGAGTTTGAGGATCTACTGACCGAGAGATCTTTAAGAAATTGGAGGTCCAGTTGGCGATGTACCTCCGCTCGAAGGTCTCGATGAACGTCGTGAGTGCTGTCATACAGATGACGTAGTTCGTGTATAAGATAGAGTCATCCGTTGTAGCAGCAATGAGTTGTTGCAGATGAAACAAGTCGCTAGCTGGTGGGAGGGGTCTCTCAGGAGCCACGTCGAGTGAAGATAGTACAAACGACACTGGCGAGCGTTCTACAGGGACCGAGTGTCTGTAGAAGCACTCCCACACGATATTAGTGCATGTAGCACTGTATAGCTCTGTTGGAGTCGGATGAGGTAGTCGAATGGGCTTGAAAGCAGTCAGAGGAGACGAGTCGTCTACATGGAAGTGTCGATGCCGCTCTAGTGCATCCAGAACTTCTTTAGGGATCGGATACTCGTACAAGATGCGCTTCGTGGTCGGCAGCGCTTCAAGTCGAGTGGACATGATGTAGCGCCCACGTGGTTGCTGTGGCTCTCCCTTTGTAGTGACTACAGCGGTATCTTCGATCGCTGAAAGAGCCACTGGGCGTGATCGAGAACAAACGGCGTGTTGCTCTTCATCCTCCTCGGTTTTGGTGTCTTCGTTGCCATCCAAAGCTGCGATTTCGCTAGACGCAGGGAACTGAGCGCACAACAGCAACTGAGAGAGCTATCTGTGTTTGTCACTCTGGGCTTCATTGATGCTGTCGGTATTAAGTGCGTAATTTATCGCAGAGCTCTTACTACGCCCCTTCGGTGTACGTCGATATAATCGCTCATTGTATGTACGTGGTCGAGGCGAGATGATACTGCTCGGCTTTATTTGGGTCTTTCTTGTATTTTTTGGTATTGTTAAAATCGAATACCGAGTTATACTGACGGTTGCTTAGTGATGTAGCATTTGCGGTACGAGTCTCGTTTCGTGATGATCACGCTAGGTGGCGGCTCGCATTGCAGCTATAGTTTAAAGGGTAACTAGATGCCAGCAACATGATTTCAAAATAGTCATACGTTTTTTCGCGATTTGTGCAGGAACTTTAGCCTTAACTATCAAGCGACTCTGCAGCAGCGTGTCCGACGTGGCAGCTGGTAGAACACCGGAGCTTTACCGTTGTGTCTGAAGCTTTTCCGGTCGTTTTTGGAGGGCTACTTGCTTGTCTAACCCTTGGTCTTCGACGTGTGAGCTAGATCGCTAAGAAGTGAAACCAGTTCGTAATTTACGAGCTACGCAGCTCTGACATGGAATCATCCTAACTAAGCGATTCAATTCAGCAGTACACGATGGTTATAACTGAAAAATTTGCTGAATTCAGAGCTGCTCGCGCATCATCCTTCAGTTTGTCCCACATGACGAGATCGCAAAGGCTAGTGCCTGCCAGTCACCCTTGTTTGCATATGTATGAAAAACTCGAGGGGAAACATTCGACCTGCTTGGATGTATCAAAATGACCCACAATGGTTGCCTTGCAGATGTTGAAAAGATGAAATCAATAAAATACCTATCGTATTTTTGTACGGAATAACTTATTATCTTCCTTCCAATGCTTTATAAATGTGTAAAATATTCTACAGTCCATGCGTCGACTCCGGTGACTCCATGTAATGTCCATGTTTGTAAAATATTTTCATTCGGTAATTTATAACAAATCCAGTCGCTGAGTGCATTTATTGTCCAACTCTCATCCGTGTATTGTCCACGATGTCCTATTCATGTATCCATGTAATTCACTCCTGGACACAATTATACGGCCATCTCGTCGAGTGCCCATACCTCATATTTGACGGTGCAGTTTTCACACAAGTCGCAAAACATGCCTCAAAATAGCAAGGATGTGCTAACGCTCGCGGTTTTGCACTTTGTAGGGAGGCTCACATACAAAAAAGAGATTTGTGCCACCACCATCGGTCCAATACAAAAACCTATATAAAATAAAACATGTGTCATTTTGGCTGACTAGAAATTTGTATGGGTTGAGTTTCTGAGGGCGAATAAATGGACACTAGGGATCGAGAGCTCAAATTAGTTGCATGGGGGTGTACACAATACTGTTATATGTAACGTGTTGCACTCGCACCTCTGCTTGATCAATATTGACCTACGTCACGAGATCATCCGTTGCTGCCTGCGCCGGTCATGTCGCTGACTCCGTCCGCTTCCGCGACGCCTGAAGTGGGTCATGTTGCTGTGTGTGGCCTCCGTGAACGTCTTTCTAAACGTACGTTTATCTACTTGTATATACAGGGTGGATTGTCCAACTCTTCTTCGGATATCGACACTACGGCTTGTGCAGCCTCCCACACGGCTGCAAGCTCGGACGACGCCTCCCCTGGCACGGACGATTTCAAGCGCCCATGTATTGTCCAGGTAATAGTCCATCGCTTGTGGAGCGCCCCGCAGACGTGATGTATCCCGGCTGGTCGACGTGGAATGAGTATTTATAGACGTATTCGGTAAGGACCCGCCGGGGCATCCGCATCCAGTCAACGCTTAGTTGCGTACTGAGAAACAAGCGGCTAGGTCAAACAGCGGCAGCAAAGCAGGGAATAAACGTTCCGTACGTACCCGAGATGTGGGGTGCACATACATATGCACGCATAATTGACCAGCGAAGGACATGAGCAGCGGATTGCGAACCAAGCACTTCGCTCGAGGATGCGGCTGTTCATTTCGATTTGTAATGCAGCTCGTGCAAATTGACGGCGTGTGGTGCCTTCGTGTAACGAACGGTGTGTACCAGCACAACCATGCGGTGGGTGCAGCTCAGCTCAAGCCGTACGCGGAGAGCCATACGTAGGACGACACGGACACGAAGAATGCTGTGGACAGCATGGAGACGTACGGTACAAAGCGCGCTTGCATCTACGAATATGTTATGAAGAGAGGCGAGAACCTCGTCAAGAAGGATGTAAACATTATCGTGCAACGGGTGAAAACGGAGATGAGAGGAGGCTGAATGACGACGACGCTTGCGCCGCAACGCTCGCAGAACTTGCAGCTACTGACGGCAACGTAGTCACGGTGGACGAAGCGGATGCAGACACTCTGGCGTGATCAGTTTGACTTCAAGCCATATGCGGGACGTGGCTACTAGGTTTCCAGAGCTTTTGCTTGTGAACTGTACCCACAAAACGAATCGGTAAGCCCTCCCATGAATTCCATGAATTGTGCAATTATTGGTCCATGCATTGTCCGTGTTTATCTTAATCTTCTGCTCGTGTACTATCCAATTCGTGTCCATGTACTGTTCATTAACTACAATCGCCAGCTTTGTACCTTTCTGATGATAGACGACAACGGGCGTGGGCAGTCTGTGCAACAATCGTTGCTCGAACGATACGCCGATTGGCATATGTCCCGTGCGCTGGATCATACATTTCGGGTTGACCATAAGATTGGCGACAAGGTCCAATTTATAAGGGTCGACAAAGATCTGAATGAGATCCGCGTGTTGTGTAGGCACTTCCCTAAGTCGCGCGTGTTTATTTGTCAAAGGTCCAGGAATCACCCACTGAAGCAGATGTAATGCACCGTCCTGTAAGCTTTGGGAGCACGCATTGGTGTGCAATTATCGTGGATGGCAAGCGAAACAATGTCCTGTACTATGACTCAATGAACCTGAAGACGTACAAGAACGTTCTGGGCTACTACACTCAGCGATTAATTCAACGCTGTGTCCGTCAACGCACCGATCCAGACAGACGGATACTGTAACGGGCCAGGTATTTACTCCGTTACTTGCTTACACTATAGTGTTGAGGAAGCTCGCAATAGGACGACTGAGTCTTAGGTTTAAGGAAAAATCAACTCTGACTTTATTTTAGGACCAAGGCCACAGCCCTGGCCACTCAAATACACGTCATCGTCCAATTGGCTAATAATGGGTCTGGCTCCCCATATATCAGCCAATGGCATGACAGCATTTCAGCACACGCTAGTCGTGTGCTGATGCACCTACTTTTGTAAAGAAATCTACCTACTTATGTAATGGAGGGGCCCATTACATTACCCCCCCTCTTAAAGTTGCACTTACGCAACATAAGCAGTGGGCGAAGAACAAATCAATCTGCGTGAGGATGGCGAACGGGGACTTGGCTAACGGGCGGAGCGAAACAGAGACGGAGACATCTCCTGCGAAGCGCAGGAGCGAAATAACTCGACTTGCGGAGAAGACGACGAACAGCACGATGGATCAACAGCGGACGGGGACACCGACGACGGCGACGTCGTCGACCGCAGCGGCACGGGGCACGCGCGTGATGGACGACCAGCTCCGGGCATGGGCTCTCTATGACATATCCGGAGCGCGGGCTCCGGACACACTGGACACGATGAAGGATCACTTCCGGCGCTTCCGAGGACTGCGTCAGAAGCCTGTCGAGGGTGTCGCATATGGCGCATTGCAGGAGTCGTGGTGCGCCTTCATCCGGCGTTGGAACCGGACGCAGGAAGAAGGGGAGAGCTTCGTCGGCTGGCTGATGTACCGCGAGGAGATCATCAAGGAGCACTCGCTCACGGAGCTCCGTGAGCGCGTCTGCACCAGCGCATGGGAGGACATGCGCCGCATCTGCTACGTGAGGGTTGCTGAAGGTTGTGGCACTTGTACTGGATCGCGTCCGACTGTCGAGGAGTGGAGAAACCACATCGCCGAGTATCCGCTCGGTGAACTAGGATCGAGAAGTATCGTCGCTCGTTGGCCGAGAACGTGCGCGCCTCTAATCGCGCCGGCTCACGCCGACGCCCTGCACGTGAAGATTCTTGGCATCGGACTCGGTCTCGTTCGCGCGGCCGCTCAAGTCGTCGTTCTCGATCACGTTCGCGTGGTCGCACAAATCGCAGATCTCGGTCCCGTTCACGTGGTCGACCAAGTCATCGGTCTCGATCACGTTCGCGTGATCGCTCGAGTCTCTCTCCTCGTGCGAGCTGGCATGTGTCACAAGGTGGTTTGCAGCGAGGCTGGACTCATACGCCTGGACCACATTCGGGACGTCCCGAAGGAGATTGGCGCGAGGCTCCCACGTATCCTCGTCGGGAGGAAACCCGAGCCAACGTACCCGATAGCGACGGTCGGCTGGAACATCGTGGGCGAGCCCACGATGACGTTTGGGAGCGCGAAGTGGATCTTCGTGGGCAACGATGTACTCAACAATCCAGCGGGTATCTCCGGCAGCGTCAACAACAGGAGGAGGGCCGTCGCGTCGATAGCACTCGCGCTCTGGCTGCCCAGAGCGAGAACGACTTGCTGAACAGCTACTGGGATGTCCAGCAGGAGTTGGATGAGGCTCTCGATCAGACTGCCCGGGCCACCGGGGAGAGTGCGCAGCTGCGTCAGTCGAACCGAGAGATCCTTGCTCGGTTGCAGATGCTGGAGAGGTCGGTTCACGGACGTTTGCAGACGGGGACGCAGCCTCGAGATCCGACTCCTGGTGCGGATGGGTCGATGGCTCGCCGCGCCCGTCGAGAAGGTCGCTCGACGCATGCTCCGGCTCAGTAGCCTGAGACGACTCTGGAATCGTAGCGGGGTGATACTTCTTGAGCCGTCCGACGTAAAACGTCGGATGCACACGTAGTGACGTAGGAATGTCAAGCGTGTAGGCATCACCAATGGCTTTGATTACCGTAAATGGCCCAATAAAGCGCGGCGCGAGTTTGTTCGCGCCGAGGTTGGTAACCGCAGAGTTTCTGATACCTTCAGTCGACAGGAGCACGCGTTCGCCTGTCGTAAACGTGGCCGTGTTCTTGCGGCCGATCCTATCGGCGTTCTCCTTCTGCTTGTCCACTGCATCCTGCAGTGCGTCTCGAACATAGCGGGTGACCGCTTGGCGCTGTAGTACGAAGTCGGAGACGACTGCGGAGTCGATTGGTCGCGCCGCATGCTTCGGCGCGTAGTTAGCTGGCGCAAGTGAGCTCGATGCGGAGCGTGTCACTGCGTTGACCGACGTGGGAACAGGGGATACACTCGAGATATCATTAGCAACCGGTGTATGTACCGGTTGACCCAGTACCGGTGTAGCCGCCGGAGACATCGCAGATGGAGTCGACGGCTTGTCGGCAGCTTCTTCCCCACCCAGAGTGGAGACACGCGGCGCTGTGGGATGGCCCACGGCGAGGAGAGCAGGGACACGCGGGTGTCGCGCGTTATTAACGAAGAAGGGCGTCAGCCCAGTCGACGCGTGTACCGCGTTGTTCAGAGCGAACTCGGCCAATGGCAGAAACGAGCTCCAGCTGGAGAACGACGTCGCGTAGCTTCGAAGGACGTCTTCGAGGACGCGATTTACGCGCTCCGTCTGGCCGTCCGTTTCCGGATGGGCTGCTGTGGACATCATTAGCTTCGAGCCCAGTAGCTCGAAGAGCTTTGACCAGAAGGCCGACGTGAAGCGCGGGTCGCGGTCGGAGACGATAGATTCGGGAAGGCCATGATGACGGAAGACAGCATCGAGGAAGTGCACCGCGGTATCTGCCGCGGTGATCGCATCCGACACCGGAATCAGGTGAACCATCTTGCTGAAGCGGTCTACGAATACCAAGACACCTGATCGTCCTTTAGCATCGGGTGGGAGCCCGAAGATGAAGTCCATCGACACCGAGCGCCAGGCCTCGGTGGCCACTGGTAGAGGACGCAAGGGAGCCTGCGAAGACGAGGCAGGTTTCATGCGCTGGCAGGTCTCGCAGGTGCGCACCCACTTACGCACCCGTTTGTACAGGTGTGGCCAATAAAAGTCGCGTGACACAGCGGCAAATGTCTTCTCGCGACCGAGATGAGCGCCCAGCGGGGCATCATGAAACTCATGGATAATCCGTGAGCGCAGATCGGGGTCGTTAGGGACAACGACATGTGGGCATCGAAGTTGTCGATGCTGTACGCCAGCAGCTCGTCCTCGAGACGATATCGGTGGATTTTGTTTCGTACAGAGCGGGAAAGGGCTTCCAGTGTGTCGGCGCTGGGAGAGCGGAGATGCTTCAGGATACTGGAGCACGTCGAGTCATGTTCGTAAGCAGCTCGGATCTCGTCGCGAAGTGGCATTACCGGGGAGACGCTCGTCAGGTTGACGCCTGACGCCTCGCACGTGGCACACTCGTCTACATCGTCTTCATCCAGCGAAGCTTGTCGACCCAATGCACCGCGTGGGTCGTAGTCGGGACGCCGAGACAAAGCGTCGGCGAGAATGTTGTTCTTGCCGGGTTTGTAGTGGACAACGAAGTTGTACTCGGAGAAGAACGAAAGCCAGCGGGCCATCCGCTGGGAGAGATGAGGACTCTTCATCGCTGTCCTCAGCGATGCATTATCAAAGTACACCGCTAAGGTATCCTCACCCAACAAGTACACTCTGAACTTGATCAGAGCGTAGCGCATCGCAAGGAGCTCCTTGTCGTGAACAGGGTAGTTGCGCTCCGCCGGCTTCATCTGCCTAGACTGGTAGCTTACGACACGCTCTCGATCTTCTTCATCGAATTGCATCAGCGCACAGCCGATGGCGAAATCGCTCGCGTCGCAGACGACGTGAAAAGGCTTCGAGTCATCCGGGAGCGCGAGGATTGGGGCCTCGGCGAGACTCTTCTTCACCGAGTCGAAGGCGGCTTGATGTGCGGAAGTCCACGACCACGACACATCTTTCTTCAACAACGAAGAGAGCGGCTGGATTAATCCGGCGTAATTCTTCGTGTACTTGTGGAGATAATTTGCGAGACCCAGCCACTGACGCAGTTCAGTGGGATTCTGTGGCGTAGGCCACGCACATATCGACGATACTTTCTCGGGGTCGGCGCGGACGCCGTTCTTGCTCACAAAGCAGCCAAGCACCGGAATCTCCGGCGCGCAGAATATACACTTCTTCAAGTTGGCATACAGCTTGTTTTCGCGCATCACTTGGAAGACTTGCCTCAGATGCTTCAAGTGGACTTCAAGCGCGCTGAGGCCTCCTTCAGCGCGACTGTGTACGAAGATGTCATCGAAATAACTCGGTGCGAAGTCGCGGAGCGGGCGCAGCACATGGGATACCATGCGATCGAACGTGGCGGGAGCATTCTTCAACCCTTGCGGCATAACAAGCCACTCCCAGAGCATACCACTGGGAGTGCTTACCGCTGTGAGCGGTATATCGCTCAGCCTCATGAGGATTTGGTAGAACCCATCGGTCAAGTCGATGGCGCTGAAGACCTCACTACCCGACATTGCGTCGAGCACCATGTCCTTCCGAGGAATCGGCGTCTGGGCAGGGATGGTAGCGTCGTTTAGCTTGTTGAAGACATGGACGATGCGCCATCCGCCCGTGGCTTTCTTCACACAGAAGGTCGGACTGGAGTGCGGCGATGTGCTCTCACGCACATGACCCGCCTTGCGGCGGCTCTCGAAGAAGTCATCGATAGCTTGGACCTGATCTCGCGGGAGCGGCCACTGCCGCGTCACACAATACTTCGAGCCGGGCACGAGATCGATCTCGTGGCGAATTCCTCGGTCAGCTGGCAACTCAGCTGGGATCTTATCCGGAAATACATCTTCATATTCGCGGGTGGTCTCGTAGACTGGATTGCCGGATTCGCGTAACGCGTCCCAAGACTGCGCTGCGAAGCGCTCCTCGCGGGCCGACTTCGGCTCAGCGCTCTTTGGGCGCGAGGGAGCGTCGCCGTCACTGACTGCATTCATTTCGAGCGACGCCGAATCGGCGTCGGTGATCAGGCAAACCTGTTCGATTTCATCGTCCTTGAGGCCGCGAAGGAAGTTCTTCCAGGAGAGACCTGGAAGTCGAGTGATCGACCCTGCCTCGCCAGGCGGGTTTGCAAGCTCGAGTGTTCGTCGGCGGCCAGAGGTACCTTCCACATACTCAAGCACGCAGACCGACTCCGTCGGTGAGCTGTCACTTGGTACGGGCTCTCGGCGAGGTTTCAGCCGACGCCGCTTCGACTTCCTCTTTCGCCGCCTCGAGTGCGAACTCGAGGATGATGAGTCGCTCTCGCTGGACGAGATGTCACCCCCCTCTAGCGGGAGCCCCTGCTCGACCGCGGTAGTTTTCAGCAGGAGCGCCAACTGCTCGACCACCGGCTCAATTGACGGGAGCCCCTGCTCGACCGCCATCTCGTTCGTCTGCGGGAGCCCCTGCTCGACCGCCATCTCGTTCGTCTGCGGGAGCCCCTGCTCGACCGCCATCTCATTCGTCTGCGGGAGCCCCTGCTCGACCGCCGTCTCGTACATCTGCGGGAGCCCCTGCTCGACCGCCAGTTGGTCTTCATCCCCGCGGCGCCGCGGGGACTCGTCAGTTAACAGCACTGCGCAAGCCGTGCAGAGAGGGCCATCGCTCACTCTGTGCACAACGTGCGTCGTGGATGACCGGTCCACGACGGTGACGTGAGGCCAATCCTTCTGGGCGACCAGGAGGTGCGTGAACACCTCGCTCACATCATAATCACTGCGGCGCTTGACCGACCGGGCCAACCAGTCAATCTCTGGTTGATAGCGCGTCAGCCACGGCATACCCAGGATGCAGTCAAACGCGTAATTCATCTCAATGACGAGGAAGTCGTCGTTGCTTCGGAAACCGTCGAACGTGTACGGAAGGGTAATCTCGCGCCGCGCTACGCGGCGTGATTTCTCATCGGCCAACTTGACAGCGACCTCCCCTCTACCTTTGCGGACAGTGATGTCCGACGGGAGTACCGACAAGCACGACGCGCGGAAGAAGTTGTTGGTCGCTCCTGAATCAAGGAGCGCGCGCAGTGGTCGCCGGGCACCGGCGACATGAAGACTGACAATGATCAATCTTGAATCGCTCGGCGTGGTGTAGGCATGAAAGTGTGCATGCAGCACAGGAGGGCTAGGAGGTTGGGTTGCCACCGGGGGACCCGGACCTCCATTCCAGCCAGTAGGGCGCCCCGCACCTACTGACCCTGACCGTTTTTTGGCTGGTCAGAACTCACGGGCTCGGCATCGACATGCGCAAGCACTGGAGCTGGCGCGCGGCACTCCGCCGCGCGATGACCGACCTTCCGACAGCGGAAGCAGGTGAGAGAACGATTGTTCCGAGCACCGCTCCGACGCGCTGCATAACGCTGACGATTGCTCGTCGCATCGATAGCGTCGATGTCCATGGGCTCGGGCGCAGAATCCCGAGCAGAAGCAGGTAGCGCGTGAGCGTATGACGCCGCAACCACGTAGTCCTCGCGTAGGGCGAGGGCGAATGCCTCTTCGAGCGTAGAGAGGTCCGATCTTGTAAGGCAGTAGCGCGTCATGCCTTCGCGCATACCGAACACGAATACATGAACCTGAGAGGCCATATCGATCGGCTTAGACACGATGCACGACGCGAGGTGTCGTGTCTTCTGGACGTAGTCGCGCATAGTCATCGTGCCTTGCCGAAGGGCGAAGAAGTCTGCCCGAATTCGGGATTCATCTTGCGGCGGCTCGAACGCGAGCCGAAGGTCACTCTGGAGGGTATCCAGAGTGGGGAAGACGTTGGGATCGACAACCAACTTGCCGAGAGCCCATTCCTTGGCTTTCCCAGACAGCCGCGAGAGGAGGAAATGGACCTTCGCGGAAGGCGCCTCGATCAACCTCGAGGCGATGGCGATGTCGATCTCTCGAAACCAGCGATTCAGCGGAAGTCGATCTCCTCCGGCACCGGAGTAGGTGGACGTCTCTAGCTTCACGACGTCATTCGTGGAGATACGCGAGGGAGTTGACACTCGCCGATTCGCATCGGCGAGCGCGCGTTCCATGAATTCTTGTGCCGCAACGCGCTGCTCGTCGGGCGTCGCTGAGCGCAGCAGCGACGTGACGACGGCTTCTCCGGACACCGCCGCAAGGCGGTGGAGAGCTTCCCACTCGATCCGAGTGAGATGGAGGAAGGCAGCGTGGTCGAGGTCTTGGCTCATGTCGAACTTGGTCGTTGGAAGGACTACGAAGTGCTACCAGATGTAACGGGCCAGGTATTTACTCCGTTACTTGCTTACACTATAGTGTTGAGGAAGCTCGCAATAGGACGACTGAGTCTTAGGTTTAAGGAAAAATCAACTCTGACTTTATTTTAGGACCAAGGCCACAGCCCTGGCCACTCAAATACACGTCATCGTCCAATTGGCTAATAATGGGTCTGGCTCCCCATAATGGCATGACAGCATTTCAGCACACGCTAGTCGTGTGCTGATGCACCTACTTTTGTAAGGAAATCTACCTTCTTATGTAATGGAGGGGCCCATTACAGATACAACTGCGAATTTTACGTAATGCTGAGATTTTGGTGATATGAAGACAGGAGTGTGTCGCTGGATGTAACTCCGATTGGTCTAACGCTGTTACGCTTTCACATCCCTCGCTTCGTCCTTCACGGAAGCAAGCCACAATACAACTCAATACATCTCATTTCCATTGAAAGTGATAGCGATCCGTTTAATGGTCGTGCGTAAGGTTGACCTTCTGACTTCTGTATATCTACGAGAGATGCCAGAGGGCTTCCGTCTGCTTAGGTCTAACAACTTCAATTCACTGTGGATTTAAAAAACCTGGTAGTTAATTTATTTCGACACATGAACTTACTTGGGGCATGACACGAACAATATCCGGAGTCGACGCATGGACTCTAGCATCGGCCTATAATTAATGGCTTACAAAATTCAAGTACCAAAATTCCCTTAGTTATGACTTTCAGAAACGTGTTCGCACATAGACCAGAAATTGCATGTACATGTACTGTTTATCCAAAGTGTTCATCAAAAGAAAACATTGGTGTAGAATAATATCTGCAACGACTCGGAGCATGTCGTCAAAAACATCGTCCAAACTAAATTCTCCTACATGTATCTCCATGTCTAAATTCCTCGATACAGATATAAGGGTTTATATAGAAATTAATGATTGCTCGCTGATGTCCCCAC
Source organism: Phytophthora infestans T30-4 (assembly GCF_000142945.1). Classification (NCBI taxonomy): domain Eukaryota; phylum Oomycota; class Peronosporomycetes; order Peronosporales; family Peronosporaceae; genus Phytophthora; species Phytophthora infestans. The sequence continues at coordinate 708,463 of NW_003303715.1, read as the reverse complement.
CCCTTTCCAAGTGGTCTAGGACCTCTAGTTTGTGCGCCCCAGGAAAGGATGACACGGGGTTCTTCCTCACTTTATGGCTTCGGCTCGGGGTCGCCCTTTTGGGCTGCAGTGCTGCGTAGGAGCCATCCGATGCCAAATTGCACAGATAGAAAGACAGCTCATACGACTGAATGCGATAGCTAAGGATGCACGGAGGGCTTTCCCGTTCGGCCCCTGATTGGCTGAAACCCTCCTGAATGTCATAACAAATAGAGCTAAGGGAAAATGGTATGGGCTAGTTTATTAATTACAGTAATTGGTCAAAAATACCAAATTATTGATAAGTCCTGTATTGTAATGTATAAAAGTGAGCTGAAAAAAAATAGCATATCTATCTTACAACCTCTGTTGCCTGGGCTCCCACGATGCCCACCGGAGGAATGGTGGTTTGCTTGTTAAATATCTCTTGCTGCTTCTCCGTTAAGAGACTGATGACGAATTTTCAAGGCTTAAGAAGCTGCTGCGACAGCGAGGATCCAAGAATCGTCGGTGACTCCAATGCTGGATTGCATTCTCAACCAGTAGTGACGGATTTGCGGTTGATCTGCAACAAAATCTTCCAGAAAGTTCTAAACAAGCACCAGGACCAGATTGTTCTGATACCATGCCGATCGTCCATACGTTTGAGACCCCAGGGATGCATCAGCATAGTCGTCCGTTCCTTTTGTTCCCTTTAGCTTTCCGGTGAGCTCTCCAGCAGCATTTACAGCCGGAAAGGAAGCACAACTACTTTCAATGCGTAGTTGAGGCTTGAGCTTGACAGCGGCTTTTTAGGACGGGTTGAGCGAATGGCTGCATTAATCGAAATTGATCGTGCTTGCATGGGTGGAGCAATTAAAGCGAGAAATACCACAACACGTTGACGAAGCTCATCGTTTCCAATAGGACCAGAAGTGCTGTCGCGCTGCCGGGATATTGAAAAGTGAGGTGCGCTTATAGCCCGCTAATAGAGTCTTTACTAATGTTACGATGTTGTAGTGTACATAGATCCCTAAGCGGTGATATTTCTCGTTGTACGCTCCCTATTAAATGAATAATTGAGCTACTAAATCGAGCGCACGAGAGTCTGAGAAAACCCTGCTGTAAATCGATCATTTTTGCGTGTTTAAAACCGCAATACGAGCGCAGATAAATCATTTTAATCTGCCTCCTTTTTTATGCATAGACTTAAGCGTCGATCTAAGCCATAAAACGGAGCAACGTTCCATAATTTTCCGAGTTTCATTTCTGTAGAAAATGATGTAACGGAAATTAATCGCATCTCACAACAATAAAACGAGCTGTGAGAAATTGAACTCGTGTTTGTTGATAAAGGAAGATGCGCGCCTTCATACACTACAAGAGTTACTGTCGGCAGAAATTGTCTCGACCTTCATCAGCAATGGGTTCTTCATTCCAAGGCTCACACCTCTGCTGTAAGTGACATTCTTTCCATCCGCTTCTTCCAATTGAAAGCGGGCTACAAGGCAAGTGGTCACAAGCTTCAGCTCCATCATCGCCAAGGTTCGACCAACGCATACACGGGGGCCTACGCCGAAAGCAAAACGGAGTGGATGACATCTGCAGAAGGCCCCCGGTCTTTGCGTCTATAAATCGCTCAGGAACAAACGATGCGGCATCAGGGCCCCACACGCTTTCAAGCCGTGCCATCGAGTAAAGTGAGAGCATAATGCCTGAGCGGGCTGGGATAAAAGTCCCGTCAAGAAACACCGTATCTCGGACACACTGATACGGTATCGTGGGTGCAGCTGGTGGCAGTCGAAGAAGCTCTCAAATGGTAGCTTCTCGTAGGGCAGTCCTTGCACCTCATCGATCGATGGCACGTAGCTTTCAGACTCGGCAAACTTTGGCAAGCTTGCTAGAATTTCCACGCGCAACTTCTTTGTCACACGCGAGTTATTGTGAAGTGCGTGCATTAACCAGCTCAACGCATCTGCAGTTGTGTCTCGACCCGCTATCATACCTGCAAAGACAATGTCTCGAATGTCACCCGGTGTGATTGTCCGTCCACTTGTCTCCATGGTGTCAAGTATGATGGACACAATGTCTCGCTTAGCCGACTGATCACCGTGCTGTTGCCGCTCCATCGTTCCGATGATCGTGTCCATCAGAAACTCATCGATCATTGCCACGGCGTCTCGAAGTCTACGCTCTGTTCCGACGTTTAAAAGTCGTTTGAGTACCCAAAGCCATGCAGGGGTCGTGAAACGATAGCCGCTTATACGATGTGCATCGTCGAACGCAGCTTCGAAAGGATGGGCGTCTGGCGATGCCAGGTTTTCAAGCTTTCGTCCAAACCCGATCTCTGTGAAAGTCTCGAACGTAAACTTTTCCATAAGTTTGTAGAATCAACCAGTTCTTTGGTCTCCGAAGCACGCGACAACACCTCCACCAATACTTAGACATTCTTCTGGATGACTGGTGCCATGAAATCGCGAAGAGCTCGAGCACTGAAGAGGTTGACAAGCACTCTTCGATGATACTTCTAGCGACCTCCGTTGGTAAGCAAAATGCCTTCCCCCATGAAGTCGGAGTACACCTCGTGCATGGTGGACCCTTTGTTGAAATTACTCGATCGTTCCTTTAGTACCTCTTCAAAGTGCTCAGGCTTGAACAAATAGATGATGTCATTCTTAAATAACAACCGAATTGCAAATGGCTGGCCATCACGTCCTTGAGAGTGATAGGAGACCCAGTCTTGGATGCGTGCCGTGTTGGCTACTACTTCCAACGTGTTTCCCAGCAACGGGGTCGAGGGGAGATACTGCACATGCGTTACTTTGTCGGTCTTGTCTGTACTGTTGTTGTCACGAAAGTAGCGAGGTAGCGTAGGAGCGTAGACGGCGAGTACGGCGCCGTAGACAGTTGTAGGGGAGGAGAGGAGTTGCTGCTCGAAAGCAAATTGAAAGGTGATTAATCAGTTAGAGTTGGCGGCGGCAAGCTAGTAGCTGCCGCACAACCAGTAGTTCTTGACAACCGGATATTCACGCACGTATCCAGGTCCATCCTAAAACTATCTTTCTCAAATCCTGATTTTCTCTGTAACTACCAATGAAAGCCTATGAATCCTAATTCTTATCTTGGTCGGAAATTTCGCACAGCGTCCCATAATCACAATTTCCGGCTGGAAGCTTGATTGTTGCAAATCCATGGGATTTTGGACCAATAGGATTGTAGTATGATGTAAAGACACGCAATCTTAAGTTTACGCTGATCAGAATAATCTGACCAGCTGAACTCAAATAATTGACGTGGCTGGTCACTGCCATGCCATTGGCTAGTGACCACCACGTCACATGACCTCCCTTCGAAGAAGAGCCTCTCCTAGAGAAAAGGGTTCTCTTTCTTCTTTGACTTCCAGTAGAGGTCGATGAGTCCGGGAATTTGCGTTAGATTCTCTACGGGCTCCCAAGTGGCTTCCTTCTTGGTTTCACCAAGCCACCAGATCTTGTATTGCGGTTTTCCCTTGTACTTGCGATGTCCAATGACGGCTTCAACGAGTTGGCCCTCGGTACCATCCGCTAACACAACCTTATTCACCTTTTGCCTCCGCTTGTGGTCTTTGCGGTACGGCTTCAATAGTGACGTATGGAACACCGGATGCAGCTTCAATCCTTGCGAAAGTCCTAACTCATACGAGTCTCGAGACATCTTCTTTAGTATCGGAAAAGGTCCAAAAAATCTTGGAGCTAACTTCTTCGACTGTGCATACCCCTTGTGGCGGATGTCCATGTTCTTTCCGTCAAGTAACACCATATCACCAGTCTCGAAGTCTTGGACAAGTCTGTTCCTGTCGTAATAGTGTTTCATGCGTTCTTGGGCTTCGCTCATACGGTCTTGTGCTACCTTGAGGAAGACCTCTTGCCGGAGTAAGAAATCTTTTGCTGCTTTCTCCAACTTGTTGAATTCCGGATCTAACGAAACCTCGTCGGGCATGTACGGAATATACCCAAGATCCGCTTCGAACGGTGCCATTCCGATCGTCAAATGCACACGTCTATTGTAGGCAAACTCTGCCATATGAAGAAACTCATCCCAATCGTTCTGGGCTGGGTTCACGACTCCACGAAGATAATCCCCCATAAAACGGTTCGTACGTTCCGTTTGTCCATCCGTCTGTGGTCTAAATGCCGATGACAGGTTATGCTGCGCTCCCATAGCAGATATAACAGCCTGCCAAAACTTGGACGTAAATTTGGAGTCACGATCAGACACAATCGTCTTCGGAAGGCCATGATATTTTACATAGTTCTTCATGAAGACATGCGCGGTATCTTCTGCGCTATCTGTCGTCTGCGTTGCAATGAACTTTGCACGCTTGGTCAATCGATCCACGATGACCACGGTGGCATTACAACCATCCTTGCTGGGAGGTAAGGACACAATGAAATCTATCGAAATGTCGATCCATCTACCTCTTGGTACTTCCAGCGGTTGAAGTAATCCCGACGGTTTCACTTGTCTCGCCTTGTTGCGCTGACACATTTCACAAGTGCTGCAATAACGCTGGATATACTTCATCATCTTCGGCCAATAATACTTCTCTCGTACTGCGACGTAAGTCTTGTACGATCCAGGATGGCCTGCCGTTACGGCATCGTGGTTCTCGCAAATGACACGGTTTCTCAGATCTTCGTCATCCGGAATATACAGTCGCGGACTTTCATCTTCACCGGTCTGGTAGTATAAAACACCATCACTGAGCGAGTAATGCGGAACGTTGTCTCCAAGCTTAAGCTTCTTGACAATTCCCTGCAAGTCCTTGTTCCACGAATACATCTTCTTTGCGGACTGTGCCACAGTCACGTTGTTCGCTACCATGGTTGCCACAATCTCACGGTTTTGAGTCGTATCAAGAAGTTCCTGAAGGCTTACTTGCGCAGCCTTATGCTCGAACTCAGGGTTTCTTGATAATGCGTCTGCGACTACATTTGTTTCTCCTGGGATCCACTTGAACATGGGTCGAAACTCCGCGAGCTCATTGAACCACCGCGCAATGCGTCTATTCGCTGTCTTCTGCGTAAGAATCATCTCGATGCTCTTATGATCGGTTTCGACAAGAAAAGGCTTGTCTAGCAGATATACACGCCATGCCTTCAGAGCATGGATGATTGCGAGAAGCTCTTGTTCGCGTACTGGGTAGTTCAGCTCTGCAGGTTTCATCTTCCGGCCAGTAAAGGCAATTGGATGTTCCAACTCTTCCTCCTTTTGGAATAAGACTCCCCCAATTGCGAAATTTGAGGCGTCCATTCGAATACCGAAAGGCTTGGTGACATCAGGAAGACGGAGAACCGGTGGTGATGACAAGCGTTTCTTTAGCTCATCAAAACACCGCAGCTGGTCCTCATTGAGTTCGATCGCATCTCTAGAGCGTTTTCCCTTGATACATTCGTGCAAAGGACCTGCAAACTGAGCGAAATCCTTGCAAAATCGAGAAACGTAGACGGTTGTCCCCAGAAAGCTTTCCATTTGCTTCTTTGTCTTGGGAACAGGCCAATCTGTGATAATCCTCACACAGAAAGTCGGTGCACAAAACGCTGACGTACTCGGTCGAATGATGCCAGCTTGAACCATCTCTTTGGTCCATTCCTGTATCGTTTTCTTCTGATCAGGACTTTGGCGCCATTGTTTCACCGAAATAGGCGAAGTATCAGGCTTGAGCAGAATCTCATGCTCAATCCCTTTACGTACTGGGGGTGTCTCATTCGGAAGTTCCGTGCGAAAAACCAAATCCGCATACTTACGTAGCGTATCGTACGCCGGATTGTCCTTGAGAGCATCCCATCCTTGACTCTTGAAGCTTTCCGCCTTCTCCGAGTCATGCGGATTGATAACAAACACCGCTTCGATGTCCTTGTCCCTACGCAACATTTGCTGGAACTGGTTGGACGAAATAACCTTCGTTCGTCCAAACTGGCCGTTGTGGCCATGCTGCCGATAGTAGTTGTAGATCGCACGGCTCTGCGCAATTCTGGCGCGGCGTTGTCCTGCCACCCAACGGGCTGGACGTGTCTTCGGCAGTCTCAACTTCACAGTCTGCGTGTTCTCCACGTTGATGTGAGGTGCAATCTGTCCAGTACTCCAGTCGATGTCAGGGTTCTGCTCCCGCAGCCACAACATGCCTAAAACTATGTCCTTTCCCTCAGGAACAGGCATGACTTGGAATGTTCACGTTGTCAAGGGAAATCCTGGTAGCTGTAGAGACATCTCTACAGTCCGACGTGGACGATGCACAATCTGATCATAACCGAGATCAACTTGCATCATGTCACCTTCAGTGACATCCAACTCAAGCTTCATCACTAACTCCTCAGTTACGCCGTTCAGGCTACTGCCGTTGTCAATGAATATCGTGACGGGCCTCTCTTGGTCTTCCGTCTTGAATGCTCGAGCTTCAGCCTCTAGGATCGCATACACTGCGCCCTGCATGTAACGGTTTGCTTCCGTACGTTTTGGCTGAGTATAATCTGGAGAAATGTGACCAACCTTGTCACAATTTCTGCACGTAGCTGTCTTCTTCCAATCATCGTTTCTGCCCTTTTTCTTTTCGTAACGCTTGTTGATCTGCTGTTTCGATTTAGGCAGATGATGCCCCGAGTCCGACGACCCTTTTAAAGGCTTCGAAGGTGCTCGAGGAGGTTTCCCGGAGTAGTGCGCAAACTCGAAGTTCGAAGCAATTTCAATGGCTTCTTGTAGCGTTGATGGACTCTCTTCTTTGATCTTCTTTGCTGTTTTTTCACGTAACCCGTTTTGAAAGAAGAATTGTTTCTCCAGCTCACTGATCGTAAATTCTGTCTGCGACAGCAAGTCTTGAAACTTAAGGACATACTCGTGAATAGTTTCGGTCTGTATGAGACGAAACATTCTCTCGCGAAGATCATACTCGAAGTCCTTTGGTCGAAAGCGCGTGCGCAGCTGTTGCTTAAACAACGACCACGTGGGGCTCACACTCGCTCTCTCACATTCGGCTATAAAAGCGCGATACCAGTTCAACACTGACTTGCCTAAGTTGCTGGAGATTATCGTCACGAAACCTGACGATTCTGCCTCCATTAACTCACGTCTGCTTGCGTAGTACTGCTGGTGGCAAAGATCCACAATTCAATGTCTTCACCATACTTTCCTTCATACATCGGAGGGTCCTTCTTCTTCTGCTCACCCCTAGCGGCAACGAGATATTCGAATCTCGCATTAGCTTGTTGCATTTGGGCTTGCATTTGCGCTTGCATCTGAGCTTGATACTGTTGTTGCTGCTGCGTAATGTATACGAGCAGCTGCTGCATGGACATGGTCTCAGGTCCAGCCGCATCCTGAGCAGCATCAGTAGCAGGGGAGGCTGACTCAGCCTGTGCATTGGCACTGGCCCCTTCTCTTAACGCTTGCGATCTTGTATTTGTTTGCATCGTGGGTTGGGTAGCTTCAGCGTCGCTCGGAGCACTAACACGGCTCTGTTGACGAGGACGAGGGTTCGGTGACGGGCGCTCAGCTGCACGACTCTTTCTTTGAGCCATTACAAGCTGGACTTCTCAGCGCAAGTCTTTTAAGATACCAGAACCCTATATCGAAGTGAAACGAAGCGAAAAAAGGTTCCGATTAAAGTTCCTCCCTACAATCTACGTTTCTTGTCTGCGCGGATGGAGTGATCAAAAGATCCTTCAAGAATTTCTTGGGTTTGCTCAATACGTTTCTAGAGCAATTCACTGAAGTCGTGAATGACGTTCCGGGCGGCTGCGTCCTTAGAATCCGGAATTTCGTTTCGGATCAGGCGGACGAGCTTAAGTTGCTTGACCGTTGCTAGCCACAAGTCCAGACGAAGCTGATCGAGCTGCTTGTGTCGATCAGTCAAGGACTTTGTGCTGTTTACAAACGGATCTTCGGGTTGACGAGTCTTTCGCTTACCCATAAACAAGCACACTGAAACAGATGCAGTAGCAACGGATGTAGATCAAGCACAACCAGTGAGTATCTAATCGGACGTTCGCTCCTTTAAGCTCTGATGCGGGATAAGGATCCACGTAACGTGAAAGCGTTAGACCCAAGGCCACCAGAAAGAGTTTCCGATTGTGTGTACCACACTAGTGCGCAACCACACCAACTAGCCACTGAACGTAACAGTTCGTGCTGAGGCAATACCCTTTGTGATCTAGTGCTTCCCCAACTATGTGGCTGGCTCCAATAACCTCAGGACAACTCGCTTCTGGCTATGCCACCACGAGTGCCCTACTTGAACCGAAGCTTGACACGACAAGTGCTACTATGTCACGAAGATGCGAGGAAGCGTAGGAGCGTAGACGGCGAGTACGGCGCCGTAGACAGTTGTAGGGGAGGAGAGGAGTTGCTGCTCGAAAGCAAATTGAAAGGTGATTAATCAGTTAGAGTTGGCGGCGGCAAGCTAGTAGCTGCCGCACAACCAGTAGTTCTTGACAACCGGATATTCACGCACGTATCCAGGTCCATCCTAAAACTATCTTTCTCAAATCCTGATTTTCTCTGTAACTACCAATGAAAGCCTATGAATCCTAATTCTTATCTTGGTCGGAAATTTCGCACAGCGTCCCATAATCACAATTTCCGGCTGGAAGCTTGATTGTTGCAAATCCATGGGATTTTGGACCAATAGGATTGTAGTATGATGTAAAGACACGCAATCTTAAGTTTACGCTGATCAGAATAATCTGACCAGCTGAACTCAAATAATTGACGTGGCTGGTCACTGCCATGCCATTGGCTAGTGACCACCACGTCACAGTTGTTGGATTTTGTACTGGTGATCGGTGTGGTGGTCACGGTTATCGCCGCTAACCCAAGCAGAATCAAGCTGGATAGAGGGATTTTGCCGCTACTTTGAAGTAGCGAAGGTGGCAGCATTGGAGATTGTTTCTTGGTGCTTTGGAGCAAGCCGGCAAAATGAATTGTGAAATTGCAGTGAAAACCGTGTGCTGAGATATCTGTGTTTGCGGAAAAACGACAAAGGACGCAATCCTCATGTTGAAGTCACATCCTAAGATGGCTGTAGTCCAAGCCACATGTATGGTAGCCCATGTAGAAGAGAAAACCCCACGTGTTCTAGCTCTTCACGGCTTTGGCTCACAGCAGATTGGTGTGCCTCGCTGAGTGGAGCTCTGTACATGTATGTACTGTGATGGTAATCAGCTCATGATGTTTGTTCACGACCAAGGTGTACTAGGGATTGTTTCTGACATTGACTAGGTTAATCTCCAACAGTAATAATGTAATCAGAGTATTGGTGGCAAAGTTTTGCCGTAACAAAAATACCAAAATGAACACTTCAAATAATTAATTTTGCCGTAATTTAAATATATTGGAGCAATACCTAGCTACGTCTTGCCCTACCGTGTATTCTTGCACCAGCCATGATCACCGTGAGTAAGCTGGCCCGATAGTCAACAGGCCAGGACACACCAAGGTTCTCATTATTAAAAGTCGTTATCGTGTTGGTAGAATTTATTTTGGCGTATACGGTTCTGATCAGGTTGAAGATCAGAACTGTAGATCTGAAGTATGAACATATCCTTTATTATTGGAAGGAAGCCTTGTATGGGAAGAAGCTGAATGCATTGGTTGACTGTGCTAGTAGTGGTCACGTGGATACTGAACAACGTGGGGAAGAAGCTAAGTGCTTTGGAGGGCTGTGCTACTAGATACCAGGCACGACCTAAGTGGAGACTGGAGTGGAGTCGGAGGCGCGCAGAGCAAGCGCCGTAGCTTCGTCCACGTCGCTGTCGATGTCGGTAGAAATATTGACGGGATCTGGGAGCTGGATCCGCTCGCGAGTAACTCTGCGGGAACGGGCGCGGGCACATCGCCAATTCGGCGAACGTACTCGGCTGTATCGTCTTGATAGCGGTCACAAATGTGGCCATCGAAGGGTGCGGAGTAGGAAACCTACTGTTTAGCTCTCTATTGAAATATTTGAGCGGGTTGTTGGTCCTCGCAACGAGCTCGCTGTCGAGACCGAACACGTTCCACACGTCAATCGTGTACTTCTCGAGCCACGTCCGCTCGAAATAGCCCCAAAATTATTTCCATTTATCTGTAGAGTACTCAATTTTAGCTAAAAGGCAACGCTTCTTGATCTCTCGCTTCACCCACTTGATGCCTCTTTCTACTTGTTCATGGTCAATTACAGTCAGCGTGTCTAACACGCCGCGTGTTGTCGCAATTAGACACTCCTCATCTGTTATTGCATAGCGTTTCATTGCACGACGGAGTCCCTGTTTCATTAGGAACAAGCACCCCAAGACAATAGCGGCTGGGAACTGAGTCTGGAGGGCAATCATTAGCGCGGCTTCGAAGCTGCAAACAATCCCCGCCGGCTCGATCTGCTGATCTGTCGCTTGGACAACACAGTGGACCATGTCCCAGTACGCGTCTTTAGTTTTTGCACTGCTCAACACGTAAAATACTAGCACATAATCACCCGAAGCGCGATCGTGCACCATGAATATGGCGCATTGTGCGTACCCCTGGGGTACACAGCGGAATGTACCGTCGACAAATAGCGTCAATCGGTGGTAGCGTAGAAGGGCTACCAGTGCTGGGTGAGCCCAGCCCAAAAGACGCGTAAATTTAGTAACGTCCTCACGGTTTCCCGTCACACAGTGGACCTGGAAGAATGGCACTTCCTCGTCGAGTACAAGTGAGAGTGGTAGGATCTCAATGGATCTGTGTACGCTACCTGAGTAGATTTAGTTCCTCACATGGTGAACACGTCGGAAAACTTGGCTCTCTGACAACCAATATACAACGTCAGGGTTGTCTCCACCGTAAACTTGATTGCGAAGCTTCTCCCAAACTTGACGGACTGGCCACGCTTCATGTTCAATCGCCAGAAGATCACTCTGTGCTTTCATTTCGTCCTCTACGTTTCTGACGGAGCTTGTAACTACATGGTCATTGCACATATGCGTTTTTACGGCAGTGTAGCCCATGGCAGCAATCGTGTCTCCATCTTCCCCTTACAGTCCTTTCGATACTTAGAGCAACGATAGACAAGCTTCCGCTGCGACGACCATGCGCGCACTAACTTGTAGCTCTTGAAGTAGCAAGTCGCTCGCTCTGCACGTCTCGGCCCCACGTCGCCGCTGTTGCTGGGCCCGCTCACGACTTGAGCACTGGGCTGCAGGTCCGTCTAGGCACCACCTATTTCCTGCACGCTCTCATCTCTGCCGACCTCCTCTACTCCATCATACACTCGATTCCCCGCCGCATCGCAACTTGTCTCCTCGAGGACACCCACGTCTGCACCTTGATGCATCTTCCCGAACGAAAGCTCCCCATCACTTCTCCAGTTCCACAAAATTTTGCTTCAGGTTGTCAGATAGACTCGTTTTGTATCTTCTTTTGTCGTTTGGCGTTAGCAAGTGCGTGGGGTTGCGTGCTTCGTTCGCTTTACGTGGCATTGGCAAGTCCGGAAATGTAGTTGCGGCTTAACGGGTGCACTATGAAAGGCAGCAGCTGGTCCTACACTTCTTATCTAGAGGACGACACGTCATCTTAACCCTATTGGTGCCGCTGCCACTAAAACCCTGCAATATGCTTGGTATTACACTTTTCACTCAACCAAAATGTGAGGATTTTTTTTTGAACGAATCATGTGGTTTGCGGAAAACGAAGCATATTGCTTGGTTTTACTACAATAGCTTCAATAATAATTGGTAAAGCCAAGCAAAATGATATAATACGCTGCGGGGTGCGGAGTAAAACCCAGCATATATGCATGTTTTACTTTTACTGTGGGATAATTTCCATACAAAATCCAAGTAATTGTCCGGCAGCAATAGGGTTAATGATATGAGATGATTATTCTCGACAAGATGACCAAAGGTAGTTTTCTTGACTATCAGAATATTGTTTTATAAGTGACTCATCGGAATGCTGTAACAACCGATAATTTTGTGCTATTATTTTAGCTAAATTATGGAAATATCCAAATTTATCCAGATTTATTGAATTAAAATGTGGGATAAGACAAAATATGGCAGAGCATTGGGTTTGTAATTCGCTACTTTTCTGACAATGTAAATCACTCCATAAAGATTTTTTTTAAGAATAACAGAGTCCACAAAGAATAAAGGGCATATATATTGACATTAGAGCAAATCAAGCAGCCTATTTATTTGCTTTGTTCCTGGGTCACATCCGCTACAGTACTAATGTACCACATGTCGCGGCTAACACGAAGGAACTCCAGCTGCCCGAAGTTGGCGGGGTCCATAGAGCGGCGCTGAGTTGTCAACACTAGCTTGCGATTGGAAAATAGCCGCTCAACGATGTTGGAAGTTGGCGGTATCACCTTCACCAGAGGCACATACCGTGTCAAGCTTGGTGTCACGTCACGCTTCTTCCCTCCGCTTCAAAAAGTTTCGAAGCGTAGTCTTCTTCTCTCTCTTTGCGCTTCTTACATGCTAGTGGTGATGCCTCGAATCGTTTTTAATCTCAAAGGCTCCACTGAAAATAGTAAAGGTCCATTGATGACATTCACAATTGCTGTCTTAAAATCCGCATGGTTCACAATTTTCGCTGTGGCCTTCAGATGTTCTCCCATAACAGGATAGTCAGCTTCAAGTGCGTCAAACATCACTCGCACCTCGGCCATGTCCGTTTCGTCTCGCTGATATCGTAGACAGATGCTTTCAAACCTCTTCATATGTTGGAAGAGGTCAGGAATTTCCGGTGCTTCGCGCCAGTCGGGATAAGCTCTTCAACAGCTTACACCTTTGTAATCTCAGTTCGGATTCGGATATACCGTTGCACCATTGTAAATTGGACGACCAGCAAGTCACGTTCCGCTTTACAGGAAGAAGTTCTGTGTGTTTTTTAGCTCAGCGTAGCTGTTTTCGTGGCATAGTTCGACAATAAGGTCGCTCACTTCGGAGAGCGAACGACTCATGCGGGGCCAGGTACTTGTTCACAGGGAGGCTGAATCAGTGTGCTTGCACACCCAAAAAGTGGCACGCCCGGCTTGTTCTCGACTGACAGGTTGGTGTTGCGGTTATCACCCACCAGCAAGCCCACCATCCCCTTTGACTTGTCTTAAACGTCGAGGATGTTTCTAAACAGTTGTACATATGTGTCTGCTGTCTGAGATCTGAGGGAAAGACCCAGGAGAGGCACGCGAAGCTTACCATCTGCTTCATTAATTCGACATAGTGCACTCCGGCGTGTGACCGTCCATCATACATGAGGCCGAAGAGCGTTCCCAATTCCTTCTCAAGCTTGTGATCGACTTTAATTGCCAGTTCTTCGAGACACTTCTTTACCGCCTTCACAGTTACAGGTCGTAGCTTGATCATGGCTCTTGTGAGAGCGTCTTCAGCTTCGTGGATTGGCATGTTCCTCATGATATCTCACTGAATACACTGGAACATATGCCTCGATTCCTCAGATACAAAGCCGTTTGATTGCAGTGAGCGACCCGAACTGGTCTCAAACGAAGTGTGATACCCCACATGCTTCGCGTCCAAATGCGACTTAAGATTAGAGTACCCTGTCCCTATAGTTTTTTTTTCGCTCGTTGCCGCAAATATAGCAGCAAAACAGCCCTTGCCCAAGTGACGTGTATGAGTAGGTAGCGATTTGCTTGTTTAGGGCTATCGTAGCTCGAAAATGAAGTGAAGTTTGAATTGTGGCTCGCGTATCGCAGCTTACCAGACACTCTCGTAGCCACCGGTTTCAGGTTGGCGTGGACATGGTGTGGTGGACAACGAAAATGGTGTTATCGTGTCTGATTGGTGATGTCATATCGAAGCAATTAGATGGGTCCTACCAGGGAACCAAATTATTGTCAATAATTGGTTCAATACCATATTGTATTGTTAAGGTCAGCTACCAAGTATAAAAATTGAAATTGCAAAACTCAGTATTTTTTTATCGCAATTAATATGCTGAATGCAATACACCGCTAAATGTTGGCCCCTCATAAATAAATCTTTTAGAAAGTCACGTCGGGCCAAACGCTGAAGTGATGCTCGAAATGTGGTAGCTTGAAACGATAAGACATTGGTCTGGTACAGACAAAAATAACTATCTGTAACCTCCTAACCTAAATGTAGCCTTTTTCATTTAATGAGGTTACTATTAATCAGTGCTCATGGTACTAATCGGAAATTTCCGTTAGTATTGTGAGTTTCGCTCACTGAAATCAGAGTTGCCGACAAGTAAACTTTGTCTTTGTCGGTTTCGATATTTCCTATTTGGCTCAAAGTCCCGTATCGGAGAATTGCCAGTACTGTACCGTAGCTATATATTTTACTCCTTCTTTGCATTTGAGCACGATCGCTTTCCAATCTCTCATGTTAATCAAAGCAAATTATACTACATTCCGCCTTACTTGTCCTCTTCAACTTTTCAGCTGTTCCAGACTACTTATCCTCTAATTTAAACTTAATCTAGCTAAGAGGGATGGGTAGGTGCACATCTCGACCACAAACGGGGCATAATGTGCAGAGCTGGGGGCTGAATGAGGTATTTAGGCGAAAAACGATTAAATTTGGCCGACACATTTCGATTTTGCTCCGTACGATATACACCTCACTGAAATCAGATGTTTCACAGCTTTCTACAAAGACCAATTACGGCCTTTGTTGAATATTATTGACATATCCCGATGGGCATTTGCATAAGAGGATTAAAACGGAGTCGTGGTATAAGGCACTTATTAATACCGGCAGTAGTATTGATGTACTTTCTCTGTCCGGTATTGGGCCACATCAAATTATATATTTGATCTTAAGACAACGCTAGCTGATTGAGGAAGTTTGGTCGGGATTCGCGATATTTGTTTGGTGCGTTCTACTGCAAATTTCAGAAGCAGCTCGATCTCGCCATCAATCTCCGTCCTATTAAAAAGCATACTTTATCTTAAGCGATAGGTTTTATCGTTGGCATCTACACTATCGCATCGCCCCTGTCCGCTGATGTTCGACGTTTATGGGTAATATTACTAGCAAATCTCATAATTATTGCTAAAAAGTAAAAATTACCCAAGCTGATCCGGTTGAGTGTTCCGTTCGTGAATGACCTGTCTCCATTAACTCCAAAGTGGTCCGCTAGTAGAGCTGCTAAAAGTATTTCGGTCGAGCAGCTCTAGCTATTCGTACGCTGTCGGGCTTCCTACTGCCTCTATGTTAACCCCCGTCAGACTGCTGCATATAATTAACTTGTGGAAGGACATATTACAGTGCAACCATCTGTTTTAAATAAAGCGCTACGATCGGCCATAATTGAAGCTCGCTTGGGACAAAGCTCCGCTAAGGACATGGTGATGTGGTATCCTGATCTGGAGCCGCTAGCATCGCACGTATTATAAACCAACATCAGCACATGATCTCAACGCGCCACCTGCCATGTCACTATATCTGCCCCATATGCTGGTTCAATCGACGCCCTTGTCGGTTCATACTAAAGGGATGAGTGTACCAGCTGGAAAACCCTCACAACAAGAGCTTACACGGCACTCATCTCCACCACCGTCTGACCAGCTCCAACTGATTATCAAACCCATAATAAAGAGCTCGGTTGAGCAGCGCGAGGCATCTGGTCAAAGCAATTTGGCTGATGGAGCTACGTTTCAGGAAATATCAAAAATATGGGAGAAGTTTTGTCCTCGCATCAAAAAAGGCTGGTGACTAGTCTGTCAAATCTCCTACAATTGAAGCGTATTCGAGGATGATGCAGCTCAGGTACAATAATCACACCGTTGGTAATGAGAAGACAGAACATGTATGGAATATCTGGTTAACTTTAAAGCGTGAGGACTGTGAAACTCTAGATTGACGAATATGATACCAAAATTCAAGAATTGGTAGCATTTGTGAGTGCTTGCATCCGTCCTGTAGAGACCGATCGAGCGGGAGCGAGCGCAAAGAGCTCTTTGCGTGAAGTGGTTCGGCAATTGCAAGAACATTGAGCCCCGGTTTTTCAAGCAGAAGCAGTGATGTGGAGGGTGTGAGGAAACCACGTCACTCGTAATTTCAACCGCTCCACCTAGGGCGACGCAATAGCGCACTCTCCTCCCGATCATATTACTCATCATCTTGAAAATATGATTTCTAAAGATCGTCAGCAGCTAACACACCTGCCAAGGTCAGCTTGAAAGGCATTAGACTGTGTTAAGGCATCAATAGCTGTTCACCAGTAGCTGCAATGTGATGTGGAAGTACTAGGGCGGCGTTTGGATATAAAAAAACACATTTTTCTTTCCCGGAAATCAAATAAATAGAGATTCCTTCGTATTATTCAGCCACCATCTGCAAGGGGGGTAGCAGATCCACTTGAAACACATGAGAACATCGACGCCTTCGAAGATGAAGATTTTTTTAAGACCTTTGGTCATTACTACGATGGATTGGACAAATCAATAACCTCTTAACTCCCATATTCTATTGAAGGTTCACACGTCTGTCTTAAATTTCAGGAACATGACGCTTCTCCGTCTAAATGATTATGTATTTGCTAGCCATAATGCTCGCATACTCTACCCATGTAAAACAGCCTGAACCTTCGAAAAGTCCTTACGACAAATGACAATAAAGCGCGACCATTTGACTCGCTGTAATATTGCTGGAACGCATACTTGACCACGCCGAATATTTATTCGATAGGATTGCAGAAAGAGGCAATAAGCTGGAAGGCATATTGGCACAACGTCATTACTCCTTCAAAAATGCAGAATCTCTGGATGGCGATGGGTCGATGCCACATCAGAATCCAAACAGAGCTTGATCCAGGGTACAGGCGAACGCTGTCTTCCTTTGCGTAGGCAAAGTCTTAACAGCACTATAAAAATTCAGCTCGATCAAATGTTCCTACTTTGTCGCAGTGCATGCACCTCGGTAAAAGCCAAAACTGACGCTCATGGCTTTCGCTAGAAGTCGCCTCTAACTGCGAGCTTCTTTCCCTTGCGAGGCTTGCCACGCTTCCGAATCATACCGCGATTATCAAACAATACTTCGCCAATGAGCACAGCAAATTGTGATGATACCAGTCGAGGTCTGTTAAAGCTCTAATCCTCGCATTAGCGATCATTCTTCTACATGTGCCCAATTTATTTTGGCCCAATCAGGTGGAGATGGAGGCTGAGCGGAGGTTTATGCACTGACCCAAAGCCGGAAATTTTGACAAAAGGTTCAATACTTTGTGGGGGGTGTCGGAGTACGAAAAAAACTTTAAAATATGTACTTGCTTGTGATTGGCCAGATCGTCCGAGATAAAAGAGCATTAAATAATGAGGTATTTTATTAAAGAGCAAACGGAGGGCTCGTATTGTACACCCTTCACGGGAAGTGTCACATATGTAGCACGAGAGTATCTCCTTAATTAACCGTTTTGTTTACTCCGGCCTCTCTTTTAAACAGTAGTTAGGGTCACCCTGCCAGTGCGCTATTTTTTCGTCAATTTTGGTCCAGTTGAGCAGACGGCACTCGTTGCTGCAACCACCTAAGAATCCAATTGTGCCCAGTCGATATCCAACTCTGCTTACAGCAACCATCTGCTCACCATCTCAATCCAAACAAGTCACGACTGACGCCAAATCCAAATATCCAGTATGTTATTGTACACGTATAACCTGGTTTATTAAAAGGTACGGATCGAGGAAGACTGGCGCGCTCCGCTCGGCCTTACTCGCAAGCTCGTAAATACACTCAAAGTCTTGCACATTTTCAGGCTAGGCCTATACAGCTATCACAACACTGATTTTTGTTGTTTGTCTTACGAACCAGATTGTGCACGTCATGTATTGTAAAATTGCAGATATGCAGATGGGATCCAGTTGGGTCAGTTGGGTATTGTATGACAGCTGTGTGTGTATGGGGGACAGAACCGGTAAATCACACAGAACCAAGGTCTGACACACAGAAAATGGGATAGCACATACAATATGCGTGGGACACATCAATATCACATCACAACCACAGTCTATACGTGTGCCACATTTGCATTGGACAAAACACACCAGCCTCGGGTGTCTATACATCAGTGAATATAAGCGAATCACGACCAGTGCTATGACAGTCAGTGAGCCAATTACTGTCCTATATATCATTTCTTTACAGCAAAGATCCTTCTCTATACAGTGAAAAACTGAACTTTGAAGTCCTCCTTCCCCTCCCTCAACGAAAGATGCCCACATCCCCCAAGTCGACGACTGTCGGCAGCGACATGTCTCGCGAGCATTCTCAGCTGCTTATGAAAGACATGAAAGTGTTCATCATTGTAAAGAGTCAGCTGGTTCCGTGTGTGCTGTGTGCAGTGACCAAGTCACACAAGAAGCGGTACCATCTACTTAGGTGTTTCCCGGGAAATGCAGCGCAGCCACGCTATATGACGCGTGTCGGTGGAAGGGAAAGGTGGTCACATGCTAAAGCCTTAGCCGCGTCGCCAATAATGGAGACTGGAGCTCACGAGACGCTGGTGAGGGGCACCCAAAAAGCCAAGATGATCCCCCCGTACCCCCTGACTCAAGGACTACGGTCGTGAAATGGCAACACAAGGGTTAAAGTCCGCTCGGATTCGCAATGGAATGGCTCGGCGATTTGGGTTGACGGAGACAGAGATGCCGACGCTACGTCAGGTGCAGTGGTTTGTCAGCTGTTACTCGAAGAAACAGCCGCAATGACGATTATGACGAAATCCTGGGCCAGATCGACTAGTTGGCTTATTGCCCGACCGTCTCAGACACGAATCCGGTTTCGGTTGGATGGAAACTTGACGCACGCGGCAAACCAGATGTGGGGAAGGGCTCTGACAAAAAACCATTTTTGGTGAGGCTGACAACGAAGCGTCTTCTACTGAATGCGGCCCGAGACTCAGAGTCATTTGTGTTTCACATGGACGCCACGTTCAAACTGAACCAAGTCGAAAATCTTTTCATTGTGGGTGGCATCTCTGACAAGTGTCGCTCGTTTCACCTTGTGGCACTTTTCATTTCATCTCAACGCTTGGAGAACCTTTACGTGACAGCGATAAACGAGCTCCGCAGGGTTTCTACTTCCGCGTCTGGGGGGCCACAACTATTAGTCAGGTTCGTCATGGCCGATGCGGAAGCTGCCCAACAGAACACTCTTTGGTATCGATTGTGAATTTGTCTACTTGATGTGCTTCTATCATGTGACGGCCAAGGTTCACGAAAAACTCAAGGGCGTACCGGATCACCTGTCCAAAAAAGTGATGGCGGACATCTATGATCTCCATTTCGCGGATAGCCAAGATGCCTATGACGAACATGTGAAAGAGGTTCTAGCAAAGTGGGCGGATGAAGAGCAGCTGATTTGGTCTCAAGGCTATTTTGAACGTACATGGGTGACAAGTTCATTTTGGCGTTGGCAATGCTTCCATACCCCCAGTGGATACGCCACCACAAACAACCCGGTGGAGCAGTTCAACCGTCTGATCAAGCGTGACTACACTTTCCAAACCAAACATAAGATCGGGACACTGTTCCAGCTGCTGGCGGATTGTTGCGGTCACCAGTCGGTAACTCTAAAATAATTCTAGGAATCCCCTGAAGCCACCCAGCAGCTCAAACCAAGAGTTTAGGAATTTCGCCAGCTAGCTCTTCTTGTGGATATGACTTCCTGTCAGTTCAGCATCGACTTCCTACTTGTTTTCCCAAACCCAGGCGTGGTTCGTGTGAAGTCACGTGGCTGTGAGCGTATCTATCTTCCTGAACTCGGTCGCGAGGTAGCCCCGGTGGCGGCCCAGATGGGAGTGAATTACGCGCGAATGGGGGTGTCTGGGCAGCCTGAGAGAGGCTGGCATGTGAATTTGAGTACGAATTCGTGCGGATGCAAGTACTATTTTAAGTTTTGAAATCTGCATTTACGTGCTTTTCGCTCTGCAGATTAAGAACTACACTGGACTGGATGGTGTAAAGGACTCTAGTTAATCGGTATGTGTCTAAAACCGCCGCCGATCGGATACGCCTAGTGCCCGAGTGCCTGCCGTTCGTCCACTGGCAAATCGACATGCGCTGAATACGGAGTGAAATCCGTTAGCCGTAAGTACACTCGCTGCTCGCTAAACAAAGAAACACTAGCTTCGTGTCTATTTTTTCAAATTAATAATAGCATCACACTCACCTTCAATTTTAACTTCACTTAAAACTAATCTTGGTTTGATTTCATTCTCCAACTCATCTCGACGATGACAAGCCAACACGACGAGACCCCCACCGAGCGTAACCCCACCAACCTCCTTTCCTGCCTTCTTCAGGTGGTGTCACCTACGCGCCCGTGTGTGGGGGTGCCTCGATGAGGCTGCGACCCGTTACTCGAGGAAATAAGCTCATGTTAAGCAAGGTGATACTTGAAATACAGCAGGCGCAATCAAGCGACTTCTCGATGCCAAAAGCACGCATCAACAAGGTCCACCTCATTATGGCAGCTGCTTTAGGTGACCACGCTGGTGAGGCGGAATGGGTCCTACTGACAGGAACCGACTTAAGCGGCCTACCAATTTACCAAATGCGGACCTCCCTCGCTGATTGACGAATTAACGGTCGTGTCCAATTCATTACCTCTTGGGAGCCGACATGGGAGCCGGCAGCTAGTCTTTCTTTAAACGAAATACGTGCATACTGTGGGCGCCAGCGGTGCCGTGTAGAGCGCGCCTACGTTAAAGCGGAAGTGACAGAAGATTAAACAGGTACCAGCAGGCTCATGATACATATATTTTCCTTACATAAAAATTCCTATTTCTTCACCTCATGTAGAATCTTCCTATGATCATCACTAACAGCTCACTAGGTCACCCATAAGAGCAGTACAGGGTTTTCAGCCTTCAACATGCTTCGCATAAGCCAGTTCACCGCTACCGAACCATGCAACTGCTCTGCATGTCCGGGTAGAGCGTAGGGGAAGTCTGTCTGCCGAGGTAGAGCGTAGAGGTAGCGTGCAGTAGCTGGGTCTTCACTGTGCACGGGCGCCGGCGTGCCGGATATCACGACGGAGGCACGTCGCGCCCAAAGCCTTGCTGCCTAGTAAGAAAAATGTCGAATGCGCTGACTGGTATTTACTACAGTGGCAGTCAGCTCATATGCTTAAGGTTGAATGGTCCACGTCCCAGAGCCTCTGCCGCAGAGCATCTGGTGCAGTGCTAGAGAGCGGCCCGCACACGCACGATCTGTGTGGCACGCAGACAGTGCGTGTGCTGACTGCTTTTCGCATTGTATCTGTACTATTTTGTATGTCGGGCGGTGAGCTGGACTAATTGGGTGTACAATGCGCTTCCTATCAACACCCGTATTTAAGCAATTGCCAGTCGTGAGCCTACTTTACTTGCGGATTACTGCAGCTCAATCGCAGCGCAGTCAGCCACTGATCAGGCGTTTAACCAGTACTTGCACAATCGCATTGCATTGAAACTAGAAATTGTAACGGCGGTGAACGCGTTGAGAGAGATAGGAGTAAAGAAGAACTACACATTACCGTCATCCACGACAGCTTTTCCCATCTAGAGTAGATAGTGACGAAGGGTGGGTGGATATCATCAGTACCAGGGCGATCCGGTTTCCTGCAGAAAGATCTAGACGACGACAGCGAGGTAATGATAGCTGCTGTCGAGCCTCCCTGAGCGAACTAAGTTCGCCTCGTGGGACGGGCCGGAGGACTGCCTACAGGAGTACGAAAGAAGCACGTTCCGGTTTCGTGCGCACAACTTCATAGTGTTTTACTGACTGAGCACTAACAACAAGTCTATTTTCAGAGCTTCCGCGTACACACAAACACCAACGTGGCTAACCGAAATAAAATAAATTAAACGGTCGGCTCCAACGCTCCACTGATACCTGAAGAACGGGAGGCTTATGAGAATACGTAACTATGTACGCACGCTGACGCTAACAAGCCGAGTGGCCAAGCAAGTAAAAGAGATAGCAGTCCCGCGCGCTGATATGTAACGCTTAAGCGTCAGAGCGCCAACCCTCACCGCTGCTTCTCCCTTCGTTTGTGTCATGTGCAAGCATACGCATGCAGCTAGGTTCCGTTGCGCTCTCCACCTTTTGGCTACCTGAGTGGTGTGAAGCAGGGAGAAAAGTAGTACGAGTATACCGCTAGGCGGATTTGGCAGATGGGCTAAGGTGAGGATCTGGCTGCAACGTGGCCTGAGATGGGCACGCTACTAAGGAAGACTGAAAGCCGACATGTATTGACGAGCTGCACTGATCCGCCATTTTGAATTGTATTCGAGGAATTTTAGTGATCAAAATCTAAAACCAAATAGCTCTTACAGTTTGTGCCACCACTGTTGAAATCATATGATGTGATACGTTTGCAGCTAACGTAAGTTTATCTCTTTTTTTACTTCGACCTGCTCTTTCGATGTTTGACCTTCTCCTTCGACCTTGCTCTTATGACCATCGAGCAAGGCGTTCGGACATTAAGGTAGCCGATATGTCGTCGATGAGAAAAGATAATTGCATTAGTCAGGCAGAATGGGGGCGGGATGCCGAAAACAAAATAGATGCCGCAATTACTGCAATAAATTGGATGCCAACGATCACTTTTTCGCTCTTGCTGAGACAACAATAACCTGTTGCCGAATGCTTGATAAGGAAAAATGCCAGTTTCGTGCACTTTTAGGGGCTCGTAATGCACATTGTACTGGTCATTAAAACTCACACTGTTTGCATATCCGATGGTCCTTTCTCACAGCCCCGTCCATCACTATGGTGGTACTGGAGCTTTCCGACTGCTTGCGCTGCTTCTTCGGATTCAATGTCTTTGTAGACTTCGCATCTGCAAGCGCGTCGCGGACCTGACGCGTTAAAAGCTTTCCGTCCACTTCTAACGTATTTCTTACACACACGAATTCGTTTGTTTTCGTGGGGGGGGCTGAAAGTGCGAAAACAGACCTTCTGGGAAAAGGCTGTGGTATGGTAGCTTGAGCAGCGTTCGAAGCTTGAGCAGCGTTCGAAGCTCGCTGACATTAACTGTTAGCTTACCGAAAACGCTATCTGCACCCCGATCTTCTTGACGTGAGGTACTCATTGTGTCCAAATGCTGCATATTTTAAAAACGTAACGCTCTTCGGTATGCTAACACTGGCATCATCGGGTTAACGAGTTGGACTAATTGCTTAATGGGTACGGGCGGTATCGCCAGCACAAGCCTCTGGCCTTTCGGCCAGATAAATGTCGATGGCCTCCGCGGCCTCGGCAATGCGAGCCGGAGTGGCACGACGAATGACTTGTCGTGCTGCTTTAGTTGTGTACATCAACACGTGCACAAAAAACGGACACTTGCTCACAGCCATGTCGTCCTTCGTCAAACTTGAAGTCGGCATTTTCAAAAGGCACTCATGATCTACTAGTGGGTCGAACTCGCCAATCTTAACTGTAATACAAGCCCTTGGTTTCCATCGAAGATTCAATAAACGCTGCTTAATTTGAAATGCCCAGTCGTGCTTTAGCATCCCGAAAAATCTATATTTATTTGGACGTCTCAGCATATTATAAAATGGACTCTAAATCAGACGTATGGATATTAAAAATATCTGAAAATCCGTTTACACATAACAATCGCGTCATTTGATACCTTAAATCGTTATATTAGCATATGATTTGGACGTCTTGATTGCTTAAAAACTTGATCAAACGTCAGGCTGACATATTTATGGGCAGTAGTGGTGACTGTTCTTTGGGCAAAACAAAAGCAATTTAGATGGCTTATTTTGCCTGAAAATTATGCAATTTCGAAAGGAAAATCAGGTCTGGCTTTAGCGGGGCAGGCCGCCCCCGCTAATTAAAGTGAAATTGGCGCAGCGTCTTGACGAGTTCGTGCGGAACGGATTCGTCAAGGACAACCAACTCGCACAGTAGGTGAAGATAAAGGAAACTATCCAGCAAGAAATTCTTGAGCTATATAAAAACCTGCTGAAAACAGCAACTTCAAGTGGATGAAATAGACAAGTAACATTGGCTGGAAATAAGACTAGAAGCACCTCTTTTTTATCCGCTGCTTCAAGCACTTCAGCCGAGTAAAGGGAGGTGTGTTGGGCTCGGACACGGCGAGTCTGGAATTTGCTGGGGTGTGCGGACGAGTGAAGCTGGGAAGACTGGCTAGTGTAAGAAGTGGAAGTGAGGCCTTCGAGGCAAATTGGGAAGTGAATTTAGCTTAAGACTAAGACCTGGATCTCTAACTACAGTGTGAGGCAGTAAAGGAGTCCGCTACTGAATCTTGTGCTCCATTCGCTACTTCTTTGATATAAATAGCACACCACAGGACGATCTTGAATCTTGAAGAGTAGTAGGGAGAGTCACCACGCGCCTTCCGCATCAGATTCACGGCTATACAGGCAGAGCGCATCAGCCCCGTTCGGACGGAGGTATTTGTTCACACATAGTAAATTCGCTTCCTGCAGGCAAGCAGGGCAGATGCAAGGTTGCGTGTGCAATCCTTACAAAGTGCGCCCGTCCATTGGCAGTATCAAAGGTCTCTTAATCGGGGTAGGGATAAGAATGAAGCCACGAGGCAAACAAAGTCGTGCTCGTAGAAACTCAAGCCTTTAGTTGTTATCGTTGCCCCGGGGATATCACATCTGCTGAAAACATCCAGCTTCAACGTAGCGCCTGGCGCGATAAATAGCGGAGTCATTATGCACTCATTGGCGCTTCCGCACGCAACCACCGTTAGGGTTTCCTGCCGCTAAGCAGGAAATCCAACGTATTGCCGCCTAACTACCCACCCGACTAGACTCTGCTCATGGTCGGGATAAAGCGCCGAGTGTGGTCCAAAATATGACTCAAAAATAAAACGACAAGTCAATATGCAAAGTATGTGCATTGGCTTGCTGTTTTTATTTAATATTAAAAAAATGTGCGCGTTGAACGAGAAACTCTACCGAGCCCATACGCCAGGATGCGAGTCTTAACACTCCTGGCTGGAAGACGATATATCGTCAAACTGTGTCGAGGGCTGCTGTTGACCATCTCACGCACCGTACTTGTGAGCTACTTCCTCTGTCCGAAAATATAAGCTGGTGTCTATTACTGCGCGTGTCCGAAAATATAAGCCTAAGTACGATTTTGACTTTTTATTTTTGCCCAACCGAACTTAAGAAACGTCTGACCTTATCGTACACTCGATCACTACATGTCAATGAAGGTGGTAGCAAACCAGTGCTCGTTCGTAGCGTGTCCTTCGCGAGGTGAGGGATTTTGTACTTGTTGCATCCGTCGATATGCATTGTCTCCTGCAGTACTGACTGCAGCGTCAGAAAAACTTTGTCGAGAGCTGTGTAGTGGAGTTTAGCGAAAGCGTCGTCCACGTTGTTGACTAGATCCTCGATAGTTTTAGCTTTCATTTTGTGCTGCAACGACTGCAGTGAAGCAAAGAACCCGAGATCATTCGAATTGAAATCCGGTGAATTGGCTGGTTGCGCAGTAAGCTTCATATCCCAGCCACCAGCTGAGCACGCAGAGTGCACTTCGGGGTCATCAACCGTGACGTGCGGTTTGGCGTTATCTTGTTGCAGCACGACCCGCTTGCCAGATGGCCATACCGCTTTGATGCGCGGTATGACCATCCGGCAAAGCGCTTGTCGATAAATGTCGCGATCGACAGTGTATGTCTTTAGCTCCAAAGTCCCAGCCACTCGATTCTTGCTGGATCGCTCTGCAGGCTCATAGACAGCAAACGGCCACACACCGATCTTTCCATCCCAAATACACTGCCCACGCTGCTTGTCAGTAAGCATCGGCTTGGCGCGAGCTGTGTGGCAACGAAATACTCCAGCGAGAAAGTAGTCATGCAGCGTAGACTTTGGAATACCGAGTGTATTCGCCAAAGTACGAATATCTGACCTGTCTTCTAGCGGGATAAGTTCGATGGCGTCGTTGAGGGCGTGGCGGAACTCCGGCGTTAAACGCGTCTTGCGGCCACTCTTTCCCTTCCTGCCGCCGTTGTAGTTGATCGGCTCTCCTGCTTTGATGTCCCTGGTAGTCCGGCGCCACAATCGCGAAATCTGGTCAGTACTACATCCATACTTAGTCGCGATGGAGCCGATCGCGCCTGGAGACGGGCGTAGCTCAATGCTGACCCGCAGGAGGAAAGCGATAACCTCAGCACGCTCGGGCGGGGTAAGATTCTTTCGTGGCTTTGCCACAGGAGTAGCGTCAGACCCCATCACAAGGAGTGGCGATGAGTCAAAGCCGAAATGGGGTTTGACGGCTGTGCGTTTACCGTTATAACTTTGGCTCTGCTCAACGAAAACTCGCACGAGAACCACCAATTGACTTGTCAGGCTCGACCCGTCAATTTTAGCCAGTAAGCAAGCAGAAAAGGTCAAATTTGAGCTTAATATTGGTCAATCCCCGCAGCACCGCTTATATTTTCGGACAGAGGAAGTAGTAATTATACTCTTTCATTCTCTATGTGTTTGCCTTCGGAATGGTGGCACTCTCGTTAGTGTGCTAAAGCACATCAATATACCCATTTAAAAACGAAAGAATGGCGATACGGCGCAGCTACAAAGCGCAGTACAATAAGGCTGTCAACATTTAAGAATCTTGATAACGCGAGAAGGGGGGCTAGGCTCGACAATACCTTTCCACGGCTTCGATTAAACTTATGCATGAAACATCTTGGCATATACAGTTGTTGAGGGCGAGTACGGGCTTTTATTGGTAGTGGTGTCGGCGCTGATTATGCGACTCCCACGTCTCGACAATTGTAACATTCTATAAAGGATCTTATGCATTCCAAATAGACAAGCTCGGTCAAGTTCCGAGTCAAGTGTTCACGACGAAGCTGATTATTTCGTAAGCTAATACATCTTTGAAAGAGAAGTGCTATCAGAACCTCAGGATCTGCAGTTTGTGCAATACACTGTGCTCACATATTCTGTGCCACTACAATCGTCTCGATTAAGTACGATCCCACGGCCATCCCTCAAAAAGAGTCATTTTCGCTTAGGCACTCGTTATTCAGCCAGACTGGGTAACAAGAGACAGTACAATTACATCAGAATTAAACCGATAAACATGCCCGAATATTTCAGACTCAGGAAGAGCCGGACACGTCATCAGTTGATGTGTGTTCGGGAGCATACGTATAACCGGAAGCTCGATGGCTGTCGGTTTCGAAACTGAAACCTGCAAGGCATTCCTCAGACTGCGCTGGGGGTATCTAACTCTCAAGACAAAGTGCGGGTGAATAACCCGGATGTAGTCATGTCATCGACACACACAAACAAATGACCAAATCATTGAAAACTTGTTCAGCTAAATGCACATGCAGAGATACCGATAGCGTAGATACTGTAGCTCCTTCCTACTTAGCGCACTCATAGAAGTAGCACCGGCGAATATCTCGAATGCCAACAGCATGTACATGCCACAATTGTAGCAATCGACCTGCACTCAAAGATCACTTTCGTACATTCGGACTCGGTACTTTCTTGGGGCAAGTCTGGTAGCATCGTCACCAAATTGTCAGCAAGGGGGCGAACCTTCACTCCGTAGCTGGAATTCATCGGGTCGTAGACTAACACGTCCTTACATGTCAGGTCAATCATGACGGAGCACCAGTGATTCTTGCCGCAGATGATCGGAAATAAAATCTTCTCAGCCGTCACACCGACAAACGTACGCCCTTCATCTTATTGATCGATAAATAGCCATTCATAACGTTCCCCGCGATTGACGTGTCGACTCCAATCATGTCGACGCTTTCTGCAAACAGCTTCAGCACTAACGTGTTGACGGTGCAGTTACCCAAGGGCGACTTGCCAACGAGCTCCAGCGCTTCAGCCTATATTCAAGAAGATGTTATCAACGTAAGTAAATCCATTGTATCAATAAATGTACGCTAACTTTACCTGCACGGACAGAAGTGGGATGGCCTTCAGCTTAGCAAGTATATCTGGGTATATATCAACTTGGAAATGTTCGGTCATCTGTAGAGCGAAATCAATAGTCTCGATCCACTTTATAGCTTTGTCCACGTGTTGTATATTTTTCATCGCCCTGTACCACTTTTTCATAACACCCAACGTCTCGGTAGTGTATGTTTTAACACCGATTACTTCGACCGCAATTTCTTGCTCGCTTAGATTTGCACCCGATGAATCTTTATGTTTCGTCTGCAGGGCTGAGACTTTGGCGCTGCACTTCTCAATGAAGTATTTGCGCAATACACGGGTTATGGATTCCACAGAATTTTTTTCTTCGCCGGTGGTAAGCTCGCTCTCTCGTGGGCTACTGGAGCCCTGTGAATTTTACTGAGCTCATACAGCTTGAATCGCGATAGGGTAGCGGCAGATGTATCGTATGTAGGCACCTTTGCAACAGCATCTCGCACAGTAGCCAGGCTCAAATTCGCTGCGTACAAGTCTGGGTTCTCCTGCACGATCGTGGCATTCTTTCGACGAGCAGCTTTCTTCGACTTCGCTGTTTGCTTTGGGCGCCCGCGGGATCTAGGAGGGCTCGCTACGTGAAATTCATCATTCCCTACTTCTCAAAGAGTCGATGTCAACTCTCGGGTTTTCATTCAATATGTTTGCCAGATTGGGTGCCAGATTCGCCAGACTGAGTGCCAGACTCGCCAGACTTGGCTGTTCTTAATGACTGAACTCGCTTCAGCGGGCTGGGTACATGTAGAAGGAGGAGAGTCTGATAGCTGATCGTTTTTTATGGATAAAGTGCCGAAATCACAATGCTTGTCGACGAGCAACGTCCTTCAGATATTCCATCGCTTCTCGGTATTGTGCCATTCCCAATCCAGACATCGAACCACCAATTTTACTAGCGAAAGGCAGCGCCTCACGATACTTGCGGTTTGAGTCCCAAGGTCGATCATCCGTCGCCACAACCCGACGAATAGCGAAAGATGCCATCGACGCACAGCTATCACTTGAGCTCTCGAACTCTATCGAGACCTAACAGAAGACAATATCCACCGACGATTGAGAAGTTGTGTCGGGATAACAGTGTCGTTGCCGAGTGCTCTTCTCAGAAAGAAAACATGACGATACGGCAGCAAACGCGTGCTCATAAAGAGGAACGAAAAAGTCCAGTTGGTCTCAGAAACATTATACTCGGTCTCACGCTCGGCAAGGGCATCTTCCTCGGTGCTTGTGCTCTTTACAATATAGACGCCCAGGCTCCGCTCCGAAAACTCGTATGATGCACGGCCAAGTGCGTATACGTATTTGTTCTTGTATCAGCTCACATACGTGTTCGCTGACAAGATTAGCCACGAGAGTCATTTCTGGATCGTATCCAGCATGCTGAATGTTAACCTTCGTGTAGACTTCATCCATGAAGCGTCGTTCTTGAAGCGTTTGATAGCACATAATAGACGCAATGCATTCGTCCACAGCCATGAACGAATTGTCCCACTCATCCAACTGCTTCCAGGATGCCTCCAATCGATTATTGGTGTTATTGCCGAGATTGACGGTGTTTTGCCATTTGTGTGCACACCATAACTTACGACAATTATCCCATTTGTTGATGAAATAGGCAGCAAATGGGTGGGTGGTGGGTTCATTTGTCGCACCAACCAAATCCGCGGGTTCAGCAGAGTGGAGCAAGATTTTGTCCGACTGGAGCCAGATTCGCCCCGACTGGAGAGGATTTCGATCTGTTTGTAACACTATCCTGCCCGATTGAATCTGAAGACTCCGGCCTTGAGCGACCAAGCTCGCGCACATGCAGCAGGTACCGGAAATGCCCCATGTACGCCTTCTCTGTCTTTGCGTAAACCAGAAGGTCCATGAGCCCTCGCAGCTGATCCCTCTCCCACGTGTTGCAGCCGTAATCCGATGGTGCGATTGCCTTCCTCAAGTACTTTAAAACGTGAAACTGTCAGAGTAGAATAATGACGCCGGGGAATGCTGTCTTCAAAACAGAAAGCTCTGTGAAATCCTTGTCCATGATCACGGACTGAAGACGCGTTCAAGCCGGATTATTCGTCATATATTCTTCCAGTGCAGTCAACAATGTTCTCCACTACTCGCTGTGGAGTAGGGCATGCTGCACAAACTGGCCTTTTCTAAAAGTGTCGTGTGCCATGAAAGAGAAGACCTTGTACTTGGATCGATTGGTTCCATGCGCTACGCCAACTAGAAGTACCTCCGGAAATTGAGTGAAGATCGACCGCATGTGTTTGGTTTGAAGCGTAGTACAGGTTGCCAATTTCTAACATGATGAAACGGTTAGATAGGCAATAATGAAATAAAATTTATACACATAAACGTCGTATATCATACCTTTTCTCCCACATCGCTTACGAAGATGCACTCCACGTTGCCAGGAACATCACCAAATTCGGACATCCACTTCTTCAACCGCTTTGAACTAGAGGTTGGGTTAATCCTTGTTCGCGAGCCTTCAATTTGCGAACCAAATTATGAACATCATGCGGCTTCGGATTGCTATCGGAATTGTGCTCGATAAATCTGAAAGTGCTTGTCTTTT
The DNA here is from genome assembly GCF_000142945.1 of Phytophthora infestans T30-4. Lineage (NCBI taxonomy): Eukaryota > Oomycota > Peronosporomycetes > Peronosporales > Peronosporaceae > Phytophthora > Phytophthora infestans. The sequence goes on along the minus strand of NW_003303715.1, from coordinate 677,985 downwards.
TCGCGCCAGCCTTGCGGAGCTCGTCTACTGTCTCTAAAGCACTCTCATCGAGGGACACCCGGCTAGACGTGTGGCATTTGAAATCGTACTCGTTCAATGTGTAAGGTGGCACTTTGTAATCATTAGAGCAAATGTATGGGTAGCTTTGTTGATCTCTTGAACGCACACATTGGTCTGAAAAAACTCAGTTTGCCAGCAGATATTAGCAAATTTGTTCGCTCAAACCAGTCAATGCCCAATCAAATCAGACCATGCCAAATTTAACCAGACCATGCCCGAATGAATATGGCTTCGCCCGATTGATCATGTATCTTTCGCAGCACACCCGACATCCATTTATGCAGCAGCAACATACCTAGGCAGAGCATCCAGAAGCTCGATTCTCCTGACGAGGCCTCTTACTTGTGGCTTGCGTACACACGTATGTTTTTGCGTACTGGCCCCACTCGTCGGGAATCTTACACGCCTTTGATCCCTGGGCATCTATCCGAGCATTCCGTACTGGAGTTGAGGTGCTCGTTCTGGTACAATATTGTATCGATAACATGCCAACCAATTCGCTTAAAATAACACTGAATTTAACTAGAAATTCCACACTGTACCTGGAACGACCGAGCTTGGTACTGCGCGAAGTATGCCTCGAATTCCTCCCACGACCTGAGCTGCGTCTCCCCGGAGGCGGAGCGATGACACAGACTGGTCCGGTTTCCTCGCTAGCGCTACTCGTCTCCGTCGTGTCCACACGAGGTGGGCTTAGTGACGGCTCCCACTCACTCAAAGGGCCGCCAGATGCGGCGCTGTCACTGGTATCGTCACTGGCGTCTGCCAACAGGGGCGCTTAGGAGCGCTGCGTGGGCGCGGCAGCATTTGGGTCCGTTGGCGCCACAAATTTGCTGGAGGGGGAGGATTATTTGTGTGGGAGGGGTATACGCAGAGTATACGCTGGACCCAGTTCGGACATGGAAGATATCAGCAAATCCCAGCAAATTCGAAGATAACATGAGATTTGCTGTGAGTGGGATGCTCCCAGTCTGGCAAAATATTTGCTCTCTTTCGCTTACACTCTCACTTGTGCACCAATTTTCTGCAAGTTCAAGTGCTGAGGGAGCTCAATAATTTATTGAAGCTCAGCCAGAGCTAAACCCAATTATTATTTTCAGCTTTAATATTGTACGCACTGACAAAAACAAAAGCAATCTGCTATTAAGAAAACCACCTTAAGTACGAAATGCGGCTACGTTCTGGGCCGTTTCGAAATAGCGGGAAATTTGAATTTGACCTCACTGAATTGGACCAAAACGGCAAGTTTGGTTGGAATTCACAATAAGTAAAGGAAAAAATGCAATAATGGGCACCATCCAACCTTTTTCATTAAAAATTAGTCGTTCTTGCCAATGGCGAGCGCTTCAGAGACATTGCTACATGTACGCCTTCCTACATGTACGATAATCACGTCTTCAGCCCGCGCGGACAGTCGGCCGAGCCTGAATCAGCCAGCTGTCCCCGGCAAATTCGATGGCAATGCAGTACATGTACTTTGTTCGTCGACACTTCTACGCCAAGTCTGATCATCGTCCCTCGATCTCTGCGCGGCTCACAACGGAAGCACGACGGTACCTGATAGATCGATCCCTCATGCTGCAGTCATTCTTCGGTGACAAGTTGAGTCGCCTCAATCCGGTGGTGCCTGGTCTTATCGCTGCAGCGGTGGTAGTCGCCATCTACTATACCAGCGAGACCACGGAACTGCCGACAATCGACGATGACGAAGACCAGGACGGCAAAGTCACGCCCAAGCGTGTCCGCTATTTGCCGACCAATATCCCGGTGCTGGGCAACGCCCTGGAGCTTCTAAGCAACTCGGAGCGGATCCACGACTGGGTCGCTGATCAAATCGTGCCATTCGATGGCGAACCGTTCACACTCAGTCTTCCAGGCAAGGACGACATGATGTTCATCGCCAAACCAGAACATATCGAGCAGGTGCTGAAGACGCAGTTCGACAACTTTCCCAAGAGCCAGCACATTCACGACGTCTTCTTCGATTTGCTGGGTGACGGCATTGTCATCACCAATGGCGAGACGTGGAAGCGTCAGCGCCGCGTGCTTGTGAACCTCTTTAGCGCTCGTACGTTGCGGGAACACATGACGCCGATCTCGCAGAAGTACGTGGTGAAGCTACGTAGTATTTTCGAGGAGGCCGCGGCGTCGAACAAGCCCATGGACGCATTCGGCCTCATGCACCGCTACACGCTCGACGTGTTTGCGGAGATCGGCTTTGGCACGGAGATGCGCATCCTTGAAGGTCAGTACGAACAGTTCGCCGAAGCCATCGAAGAGTCGCAGTATATTGTGTCTGCACGGTTCAAGCAACCGGATGCACTCTGGAAAACCAAGCGCTGGCTGAACGTCGGCAGCGAGAAGAAGCTGCGTCATGCGATTCAAGTCATTGACGAGCACATTATGAGTATTGTCTCGGGGGCGATTCAGCGCCGTCAAGAGCGCAATGAAGCGATCAAGGCCGGCAAAGACGTTAAACCTGCAGATAAGGACATCGTGTCGATTATCCTGGACTCTATGGAGTCTTATAACCAGGTCGTGGACCCCGTTGAGGTGCGCAACATTGCCGCCGCCGCACTGATCGCAGGGCGCGATACAACGGCGGATGCTTTAGGCTGGCTGCTCCACGTACTGAGCGAGAACCCACGCGTGGAGGCGAAGCTGCGTTCAGAGCTGTTGAAACACATGCCTAAGCTTTCTACTGACGCTACGTACGTCCCCGCCGTTGAAGAGCTGAATGAAGTGCCGTACCTTGAGGCAACGATCCGTGAATTGCTTCGCATCTTGCCGGCCGGCCCGTTGATCGCTACGCATTGTGCCCGTGACACGGTGTTCCCGGATGGCACGTTCGTGCCCAAGAACACGGATATCGGCATCGCATTCTACACGACCGGTCGTCTCACGAGCGTCTGGGGTGAAGACGCGTTGGAGTTTAAGCCTGAGCGTTTCCTTGACGCGCAGACCGGTGAGGTCGCCAAGGTGTCATCGTCCAAATTCTGTGCGTTCAGCGCTGGCCCGCGCATCTGTGTGGGACGCAACCTGGCGTTCCTTGAGATGAAGATCGTGATCGCTAACATCGTGAGCCGCTTCCACCTCGTACCGGAGCCAGATCAACCGAAGCCCACGTACACACAAGGTATCACGCTGGGCATGCAGACTCCGCTCATGATGCGCGTCGAGGCCATGGCATCACAACAGAGGGGTGTTGTGGCGTAGTGCGATCCAGGCATACTGGTATGTATAGAATTGTAGTTGCCAAATTGAAGTGATGAATACAGTCTTTATACGGCGCAAGATGTAAGGTGCTAGGCGTCACACAGCATCACACTGCATGTATAATAACGGCAGATTCCGTTGGTGCTCATGTCACCTGAAGATTGCACAGCGCAAATCGGATGGCGTACGTGGCAGACCCTTACAACTCGACGAGGAAGGTTCCCTCTGCAATTCGGTCGAGATGCCTTGTCGGACGCCGTGATCTATTGTAGGCGACATTGAACATTGGGCCAGAAATTGTAACCCATATGTAAAAAGTCTAATAATTGTCTGTTTGATATAAATAAAAGTGCTATATATAACTTAGTGTCGTGAGAGGGCCATCAATTAGCCAGAAGCATCCTTTAAGGTCAGCGAAAATGTCCGGCAAGCACGAGTTCTGCCCAGGAGAGAAGCGGATGATTGTGAACAGCTACGAGTATTTCAAAAGCCAGAAGGAACAAGGCCTCTTCAAAGGCATCATGACACGCCAACTGGTCTCTGATTGCCTTGGTTGTGCTCCCAACACCGTTGACTCCGTGGTTAATGAGAAAAAGAATAACCCAGACACTGATTTTGAGGTATATCAATTATAACTGATATTGTAACTGTTTGATATAAATAAAAGTGCTATATATAACTTAGTGTCGTGAGAGGGCCATCAATTAGCCAGAAGCATCCTTTAAGGTCAGCGAAAATGTCCGGCAAGCACGAGTTCTGCCCAGGAGAGAAGCGGATGATTGTGAACAGCTACGAGTATTTCAAAAGCCAGAAGGAACAAGGCCTCTTCAAAGGCATCATGACACGCCAACTGGTCTCTGATTGCCTTGGTTGTGCTCCCAACACCGTTGACTCCGTGGTTAATGAGAAAAAGAATAACCCAGACACTGATTTTGAGGTATATCAATTATAACTGATATTGTTGGGAGTTGTGGCTCTTAGACACGCCCCGCGAAGTAACAAACAAACTCCTTGTTTGCAAAGGGAAAATATGAAGACTGAATTACTTTGTGTCAGTTGCTCTGCTTCCTGAGCATTGACCAACACTCACGGGTCTTTGCCCTCTCTCATATAACGATCTGGTTTCTTTGCTGTTCCAGCTTTCTTCAATCTGCGCCAGGCCTCGATGCACAATCCAACACGCCCTTCTCGAAGATCGGTCTTCGATGTCGAATACTGGTCTTCGACTACTTTTCTGCTCCAATGCCTGCAATTAGCAACAATCCTTTCAGTCGCTTCTTGTCCAGAGGCTTGGTGAACGTGTCGGCAGGGTTTGTTTCCCCCCTCACCTTATGCAACTCCACAGTGCCTTTTTGCACTTGCTCTCGTACGTAATGCCACCGTAATTCAATGTGGCGCGTACGTCTGCTGTAGGTAGGATTAGTTGCCATCACGTGAGCAGCTTGACTGTCAATTCCTATACGCAATTTCACATCGTGCTGCGGTAACATCTCTTGCAAAACATTTTTCCCAGCAACTGCCTCCATTGTGGCTTCACACGCTGCAATGTACTCCGCCTCCGCGGTCGACAAAGCGATGACGGATTGTCTTCGTGACATCCATGCTACAGCTCCGCCTGCCAGCATAAACACGAAACCAGTAGTGCTCTTCCTTTGATCTGGGTCATTAGCCCAATCACTGTCACAGTAACCCTGCAACACCAACTCCTTCGAGTTGTTCTTCTTTTTCTCGTACTTGATTCCATAATCCAAGGTCCCGGCCAAGTAGCGCAGCACTCTCTTTACCGTTCCAATATGCTTCGCCGATGGGTTCGCTACGAAGCGACTCAGTTGGCCTAATGAATAAGCCAAGTCCGGTCTGGTACTTGTAGCCAGGTACATGAGCATACCAATGGCTTCACGGTACGGAAAGCTGCCGTCTGCACTCTCCTTCTCTCCAAGAGGTGTGAGCCGTGAATTTACTTCCATTGGATTTCCTACTGCATGTGCATTTTCAAATCCCAGCTTGCCAAGAATCTCTCTTGCGTACTTGCCTTGACTGATCATAATGTACTCTGACGTGTGAGTCACTTCCACACCTAAGTACTGTGTTAACAGCCCTTGGTCCTTGAGACCGTACGTGTTGTCCAAGTCCATGAACAACTGATCTTTGTACTCCTTGCTGTTTGTTGCAACCAAGATATCATCGACGTATACTAGCACGTATACCATCGTGCCACCATCAAACAGGTAGTACAGGCACGGCTCCGTCAACGATCTTTGGTATCCACGCTGAATGAACCAATCATTTAGTTCTGAATTCCATTCTCGACCCGATTGTCTTAATCCATACAAAGCCTTGAGTACCACGTAAGAATGGCCACTCACTCTGCACGGATATCCGTTGATGGAGTGTAGATATTGTCGTATGCCTAGCCATGCATTGAAATAAGCGGTATTCACGTCTCCTCCGTATACCTCTAATCCCAGTAATGCCGCCAGTCCCAACAACAGTCTAAACGAAGCCATTCTTGCCACAGGGGCAAACGTTTCCTTGAAGTCAATGCCTGGTCGCTGGTGATTCCCCAACGCCACTATCCGAGCCTTGAATCTTATCACGTAACCCTGATGATCCGACTTCAAGGCATAGACCCACATTGTACTTACAGGCTTCGCATCTTTGGGCATGTCCTCATCCGGTATTTCTTGGATGACCTTCTGTGCCTTCAGTGCAGCGATCTCTACCATTTCTGCTTCCATCCAATAGTTAACAAACCTGGATCGCAGTGCCTCACGTCTGTTACGAGGAATCTTCACCTCACAAGCACGAATAGGCCGGCCATGCTCATCCAGAACCCGTGAAGTCGCTGCATTCATCACAAAGTCATCAAAGCGTCGAGGTTGACGTCTTTCTTGTACCTCTCGAAGTCCTGTTCGAGTTCTCTTGGTATCTGGCTTTGCGGCCTCGTGTTCCACACGAGCCTCTTCCGACTGAGTTTCATCGCGGTGGGTACGCTTTCCAGTTTCTCGAATGACAACTGGATCAAGACAAACACTAGCGTCCATCTTCTGCGCGTTATTATTGTCCACAACCGCACTTTGATGTTCATCAGTACTCTCTGGGTCTTCTTCAAGCCCCACACCACTCGACGAGTTGTTATTCTCCATTGAGATAGTCTTCTCATCAAATGAGAACACACTTGCTACAGTAATGTCGTCGTCTGTCGGTAATCCTGCTTCGTCGTCATCATCCACCTCATTACCATCCAGCGATGAGCCCCGTGTTCCCACCACAGACTCAACGTCAGCACCATCATTTTGCGTAGATGATTCCGACTGCTTGCCACCAACACAGAGATTTCCTGAGCTACTTGCCTTAATCTCGCTCCTTGGAATGCTAGTAGTAAGATTACATGCGCTCGAAGCTGCATCAGTGAGTGATACTCCGCCATGGCCATCACTCTCGTGTAGATCCGCTCTACCGAGCTCTCTCGTGCTTTCAATCTCATCTGGTCGATTATTTAGAGCATTTGAGACAGCATCTGCCATCTGAACGCCCTTCTCGTGCTCACTGTTAGCCGCTACATCCACCTCGCCTCCCACGAGTCCAATAGACAACTCAGAATTTGGCTCGCTAACCAGCTCCATTGTCTTGGATGTAGCCATTTCGTGGTTCAAACGGTTGTCATAGTCCACATCCTGGTCATCACGTCGGGTAAAGTGCAGTGACTCGAGGTCCTCCTCATCTACAGCACCTTCGTGACGGTCTTTGTAAACTACATCTTCAGCAACCCGTAGATCAGATACAAACCTGGCGGTGTGCTCATCAGGAAAGTAAACTTTGCAGCCTACCACGTCCTCTTCGTAACCGAGTAGAAAGCCAATCTTGGCGTTGTTATCATGCTTGCGTCTTCCAGACGTCACAGGAACATGAACATATGCTAGAGATCCAAACTTCCTAATGTGATGCACGTCAGGTTTCATTCCAAATATCATCTCATAAGGAATTCCTTGAGTGCCACGGTTGTATACCCTATTCTTGACGTATACAGCATTTCGTAGTGCTTCCGGCCATAGACTCCGAGGAAAGCCTGCATGTACCATCGTGGTTTTCATCATGTCCACCAATGACTGATGCGTTCGTTCGCACAAGTTCAATTGAGAACTTTTTGGACCCACTCGGATGTGCTCAATTCCTCTCCGTGCGTACCAGTTTTCCATACCTTTGTTGATGAACTCCCCACCTTTGTCTGTCAGTACTTGCTTCACTTTGTAGACAGCCCCGTTCACATTTCGTCCTGCTTGACGCTCGGCCCAGAGTATGTACTGTTGCAAGTGCTTGTTTACAACTGAACTCTCTTTACTAGTCAACAGAAACACTCTCACGAATCTGGAGTATCCATCCATAACCACTAGTACGGCTTCATACCGAGTCCGATTATCTTTACTTGGAATGAGAAGGTCAGCGTACACAACTTGATTCGGCCACTTTGTTGCCCTGTCCATCTTCTTGCGATGAGCCTTCTTCTTTTGCTTCCCCACATGACATGCGTCACAGATCTGCTGGTGACGCTGAGTCAACATCATGCCTCTCACTAATCCCCGGTCTACCATCGTCTTCAGATATTGTGGACAAGTATGACACATACGCTCGTGCCACAATGCCAAAGTGCCAACCCCTTCGGCTATAGTAAAATTTACCATTGGACGCCGATTAACAGGCTCTTTCACGCTTGTTTGACCTGGATGTAGTCCCAGAAACCCCCAAGTTGCTTCCTGAGGCTTCGCCACTGCTACTGATTTCCCTTCCCAAAGAATAGTAAAGTCCTGAGTATCATGATTGAACGTAAAGTCAAACCCTTGTTCATGAGCAAGTCCGGGAGAGAAGAGCCCGAATTCAGCTCCGGGTATGTAGAAAACATCATCCAGACACATTACTGTCTGCTCTCCATTCACCTCAGTAGTTAAGGCAACAGTCCCCATCCCAGCGATACGAGCTGCAATGTTTGGGGAAATACCTCGAATGCTGCGTAGTTGTGACGCGTCCTCAGTGTAGCTCACAAAATACGAGCGATCTCCGACCACGTGAGAGTTCGAAGCTGTGTCAAAATACCACCAACCGCTAAAGTTTTCATCGACAGGTACTTGATCATTAACTTCCAGAAGCTTCTCATCTACTCCTGTTCCCTGAGCATCGTACAGAGTCTCGTGCAGAGTCTCGTGCTCATGATGAGCCTCAGCCGTTATTAATCCCGTCACTATCCCCTGATCTGCAGGTTCATGCAGTATCTGTGACAGTCCATTTCCTTCTTGGCTGAGTGTCAGATTTCCTTGTGGTTTCCGCTTGGGTTCACTGTTACTCCCAGCACCACTCTTGTTCTCTTGACTGATCGTCAAGTTTCCCTGCGGTTTTCGCTTGGTCTCTCTGTCTCCAGCACCGCTGTTCTTTTCTTCACGCTCCGGACACTTGGCCTTAATATGGCTATCACTCCCGCAGACAAAGCACAGCCTGGCTTTTCGCTGTTTACTTGACTTGTTCTGCTGATTACCATTTCCGCCTTTTTCCGGATCACCACTTTTATCACCTCCGCTTTTATGCCCTCCTTGCTTTCCTTGACGCTTGCCTCTGAATTCCTTCTGTCGAGCAGCGGCTGCAAGAATTAATTCACGAACCCGTACCGGTGTATACACACTTGGGTCCGCGCCATAGCGGATCGAAGATTTCAGACATTCAAACTCGGTCAAATCTGGCAAACTTTCCAACAACATATCCACCATTGTACTGTCTTCAATAGTATGCTGTAAGCCTACCAACTCCGATTTGATGCTGAACATCTTGCAAAGATGGAGATTTGCATCTCCTCCAGAAGCGAGCTTCTTATCCCAGAGATCATTCTCCAAGCGACGAATCGTGTAGGCCTTGATAGCTTCATTCTGCTTTCCTTCAAACAGATTACAGAGCTCTGCCCACATTTCCGATCCGGTCTCCTTGTCGCGAATCTGCTGAAGAATTTCCGGCGGAACAGACGTACCAATCATCCGCATGATCTTGATTTGCTTCTTATTGAACTTCTCCTGGTCCTCTGCACTCGCTGTGGAGAGCATGTCCTTGGTTAAAGTTCCATCAGCAATGTCCTTCAAGTCATCCTCCTTGAAAACGTTCATCATGGCCCATTTGTATGTCTGCCAATCCTTGCCTTGCCAATTCTTCGGCACCCCTTCGCTGGTGTACTTCATCGGCTTACTCATGCCTGCGCTGCCACCACTTGGGCTCATAACCCTGTTGGGAGTTGTGGCTCTTAGACACGCCCCGCGAAGTAACAAACAAACTCCTTGTTTGCAAAGGGAAAATATGAAGACTGAATTACTTTGTGTCAGTTGCTCTGCTTCCTGAGCATTGACCAACACTCACGGGTCTTTGCCCTCTCTCATATAACGATCTGGTTTCTTTGCTGTTCCAGCTTTCTTCAATCTGCGCCAGGCCTCGATGCACAATCCAACAGTCCGGCAAGCACGAGTTCTGCCCAGGAGAGAAGCGGATGATTGTGAACAGCTACGAGTATTTCAAAAGCCAGAAGGAACAAGGCCTCTTCAAAGGCATCATGACACGCCAACTGGTCTCTGATTGCCTTGGTTGTGCTCCCAACACCGTTGACTCCGTGGTTAATGAGAAAAAGAATAACCCAGACACTGATTTTGAGGTATATCAATTATAACTGATATTGTAACACTTCCTTTTTAAACTAATATTTGTACAAAGCCCAGTGAAAACGACAGAGGTCGAAAGCGAGATTATGCCCTGACGGATACCTTTATAATATTTTTCACCATCCTGCTGGCAGAATTGAATGTTAAATCGACAAGGGCAATCTGCGACCGGGCGATGTGTCATCTTCCTTTTTGACATATGATTTTGATTCTAGACCAATCATATCTGTGTATTTGGCGCGCCTTTCCCCCGAAAATGACAGTGTTCTGAGAGGGCATTTTTAAACGACTGTAGCTCCAAAACGGCTGGGAATTGGCTAAAAATTACCACAAAATCGAAATCTAAACGCATGATTGCACCCTATATCTAAATGTCGATATAGGTTTTCCTAAATGTAGACCTCTTATGCCTCTCTAGATTCTGGCCCAATGTTCAATGTCGCCTACAATATAATAAGGCCGTCGTCACCAGCATCTTTTGCAGCGTTGTTTGTCAGGACTGGCGACACAGTATAATCGGCCGGATCAATTGCAACGGCTCCTTCAGTCTGTAAGGATGTTGCAGTCCATGTTCAAGTCTCCCGTGGTGCCGGGTCTTGTCACGGCTGCACTGTTCGTGACGCTTTACTGGACCAAGGCCAACAAGAGCTCTGCGAAGTCCAAAGGTGACAAGGTCAAGTACGCCGTCATCCTGCCGGGCACCCTGCCTGTGCTCGGTAACGCCGTCGAGCTGGCGGCCAACGCACCGCGCATGCACGACTGGCTGGCCGACCAGTTCGCTGCTACGAATGGCGAGGCATTCATCGTACGGCTTCCTGGTAAGGACGACATGATGTTCATCGCCAAGCCAGAGCACCTGGAAGCCGTGCTTAAAACGCAGTTCGATATCTTCCCAAAGAGCGAATACATCCACGACGTCTTCTGCGATATACTGGGCGACGGTATCGTAGTGACGAATGGAGAGACCTGGAAGCGGCAGCGTAATGTCGTCGTCGGACTTTTCAGCGCCCGTGCGTTGCGTGAGCACATGACGCCGCTTGTCCAGAAGTACACAGTGCAGCTGGTAGATATTTTGACGGACGCGGCGGCCACGAACACGCCGTTGGACGTGTTCGACCTGCTGCACCGATACACGTTCGACGTGTTCGGCGAAATCGGCTTCGGCGCCAAAATGGGCTCCATGGACGGAGCTTTCCAGCCGTTCGCAGAGGCGATGGATGAGGCTCAATTTCTGGCCGGAAAGCGCTTCAAACAGCCCATGTGGTACTGGAAACTGCGTCGCTGGCTGAACGTTGGTGACGAAAAGAAACTCAAGGAGAACGTGCGCGTGATCGACGAGCACTTGATAGGCATCATCGCTGACGCCATTGAGCGTCGTCGTCTTCGTGTTGAAGAGAAGAAGGCCGGTCGTCCTGCCGCACTTGCCGATAAGGACATCGTGTCCATTGTGCTAGACAACATGGAGTCTCGTGGGATGCCAGTAGACCCCGTCGAGGTCCGCAACATCGCCGTCGCGTCAATTATCGCCGGTCGCGATACGACTGCCGACTGTATGGGATGGCTGTTCCACATGCTCAGCCAGAACCCGAACGCAGAGACGAAGCTGCGAGCAGAGCTCCTTTCCAAGATCCCCAAACTCGGTACTGACCGGCACTACACTCCGACAGTGGAGGATATCAACAAGGTGCCGTACCTGGAGGCTTGCATCCGCGAACTCCTGCGTCTGTACCCGCCTGGTCCGTTGATCACCACGCATTGTATCAAAGACACCGTCTTCCCGGACGGTACGTTCGTGCCAGCGAATACAGACATCGGTATTGCGCTCTTCTCCTGCGGACGTCTCACCAGTGTCTGGGGCGAAGACGCGCTTGAGTTCAAGCCGGATCGCTTCATCGACAGCGAGACGAGTGACATCATCCCGATGACTGCGACCAAGTTCGCAGCATTCAGCGCTGGCCCGCGTATCTGCGTCGGCCAGACCCTGGCATTTATCGAAACCAAGATTGTGATCGCCAGCATTGTCGCCCGCTTCGAAATGACCCCCGAACCTGGTCAGAATGTCGCCTACACGCAGGGTATTTCCTTGGGCATGATGGACCCTCTCATGATGCGTCTCAAGTCGGTTTAACGCCATCGCCCTCTAAAATTCTGGTAGAATAAAGAAAAATGCCATTGAAAAAAGCATATTTTTTACTTGGTGGAAGAATTTAAAACACACCCAGCTTTTGAGTTCTGTTCATCTACTTCTCCTCCAGTGGGACGCTTTGCCTTCTCAAGTTCATACGCTCCAGGCACGTAAATCTCACTAAGCATGTTCCAGAGTCCTTTCCGTCTTGAGCTGCGAGGAAGCGAGAGATTCTTTGTGCCAGCATCTGTGACGGACGTTCGATAACGTGGTAGCTCACGGTCGCCAGTATTAAAACCAGACCGAATCGCGCGAAGAATCGGTTAAAAAACTTCTTTTCTTGCATGATCGAAGGGTGGTAAATAATGAAACAGTGCAGTAAGTAGACCGAGAAGCTGATTTTCCCCCAGTATCGCAGCACACTCCACTCAAACATCGACGAGACGCAAGACGGACGAATCATCTCGATCACGAAAATAATTGTCAGCTCTACGCTGACAAAAGGGAATCCAGGCCCCGCGGGCACAGGATCCGCATGGATCCAGTCGAAGAATAATCCATCGAAGCACACGCTCACCAGTACAGCAATGGCTAGACCTTCAACTACACGGAGGGCGAGTGTGTGCCACCAGAAAAAGTTAAATTTCGTCTCTTTGATCCATAAATCCGCCTTCACGAAGATGACGGCACCCATTGAACCCATTGTAAATGTGTGGAGATGAGGAAGGAGAGGCATGTGGTGGTTTCTGTAGGCGTAGAAGCCTTCGTGTAGGATCCACACGAATAGTGGTATCGCTCCAATCCACCAAAAGCGACGCATACCCAGCGCAATCGCGACAAAAACTGGGAGCACGAAGTAGTACCCAATCTCCAGCGGTAACGTCCAAAACACGTGAAAACGGTAGCCGGTGTAGAACAGTAGCACTTTGCCCAAATCGTAGTCTGCGGGGTTGTTGATATTATAATTCTGCTGGTTCTGGGTAGACACGCAGGCCAGTACGATCGCCGTCACTGCGAACAGCGGGTACACTCGAAAGAATCGTTTCTGGAAGTAGTCCAACAATGCGATGGTCCACGTTCGAGCGCCAGCATGTTGTGCTAGTAGCTTCATGCTCTTTTTTATGAAAAGCCATGTCAGCAGGAACGATGATAGCACAAAGAAGATGTCCACGGCCACTGCCCCGAGATGCAGTTTGTCGGTGGGGTATTCCTTTGAGTGGTGAATGACAACCAGAATGGCTGCGAGACCGCGAATGCCATCAAAGAACAAGACTTTGGCCGCGCCATTGGGCGCTGCTGGTTTAGCTGCAGTGGGGTTTCCAACCGACAGTTTTGTCCGCTCTACGAACGTCTGGTCCTCCGAGTCTGTCGTTGAATTCGAAGTCTCTCCATCCGAAATCTCTACGACGCTGAGGTTGGTGTCGGCGTCTTGTACGCTCATTGTAGTTTTCGGCGCACTACCCAACATCTTGCTGCTTGGCTTGACAATTCCTTAGTTGCGTGCTTGTGTGCCGATCTCGGCGAATGGGCCACCAGTTTACCTGTGGCTTCAGCGATTACTCCCATCCTGCAAGCACACACTGCGGGTAAACTCCTCGTGTATTTGATGAATTGCATGTACTATTTTCAGAATAACTTTGCTTACCGGTATCTTATAAGTTAAAACATGTGTACCGGTAGCAGAGTGGTAGAGTAATGAAGGTAAGGTATTATGTGCTCGCAGTGGGAGAGTACACGTATTAATACATGGATACTCCTTGTCCCTTTCCAATCTTGTGTCGTGAAGCCTTTGACGCCTTCGAAAGGCTAAGAAGGTACCCATACAGTGACTCGAATCCAGGTATTAATAGCAACTTTTAATACCTGTGCTTGTATTTGAGCTGGAGTCGCTCGTCGCATGAATAGTACTGGTACATGCTTTAATACATGTTCTTTAATAATGATTAAATTATGCAGGTTTGCGACCATATGAAGTGGAACTGACTCTACAGTCTGTTGTTTTAATGCTGACCGGTACATGTACACTGTACATGTCTTTTTGGTGCAGAAACTCCCCTCTGTTGTAATCCCTAGATTTAGAATACAGCAGTTCAATTCACCCTCAATACGAATAAATTTGCAGTTTACAAAAATGACGTCTCGCCCCAGGCAAATATTCCGACTGTGGAGTGCTTAATTATGAGAGAGTATCCATTGTACAGACACGGAAGGCCAACAAAGAACAGTAGCGGCTCCAGTCCTTATTTTCACGAGCGTTTATGGCCATTCTCTTACTGACCCCCCCCTACAGTATACCTTATACATGTCGACGACATCCAGTTGCATCCCCACGAACCTTATAGCCCGCTGACAACACAGCCCGTTGGCAAGATGAGGAGTCTGCTGCGATGACGAGCAAATAAGCCAATTTATCCGCAGCTATTGGATTGTCTTACCGATTGTTTAGTTTTGAATTCATTTACAGTACTATTTAATGCTGCTTTGACTGATGATAAACAATGACCCCGCGATTGGAACTCCCCTAATTAGAAAAATTAAAAATTTCCGTCGAGGCTATGACTACTGAGGGGCTGTCTGGCAGCTGTACCCAGGCTGTCAGCAATTGACTGACTCTAAATGTCTACGGTTCTGTACTAATCACATCAGCTACCTATCTACGAGCCACAAAAATAGCCATCTCAAGATAACATCCCAGGATGAAGCAATTTCTCAGACGGTATTCAAATGTCTGAAAAAGTACTATAATAGATGTGCTTTAACCCCTTAGTTCCCGGCCTCAAATATGAGGGTATATTTTGACCTCGTCCCATATACAGATATAAAGGAATTTGTATGGGGTTTCAATTAAGTCCGGATATCTTGGCGCGGGATCGGGGTGGTAACAACGACTTGCCAGTGTGTATAGTACGGATTCTCCAACATAAAGGAGGGTTTATGTAGTACATTGAGACGATCATATACAACTATGCTGTATAAATAAACATAAGATACGTACTGTTTATTGATTAGCCTATCTTTGTGCTGTTGCATACGTCCAGCAGCGGTGAGTTCATTTATTATAGCCAATAACAAGAAAGATCAAGTGCCGTATCAATTGATTGCTCCTTGCATAGACATGTACGACCAGACGGCGCAACCACTACGCCTCCTCCTCCACCGCTTCATCATCTTCTTCGCTCGACTCCCCAGCACCAGCACCAGCACTTGCTCCGCTCTCGCCTACCTGCTGTCTGCGTCTCCGCTTCTTGCCTGGACGCTCCGCTGGCGCTCGGTCGCGTATCTTTTGGTCGCGTAGCAAGCGGCTCGGGATGTCATTCCCGTTCTTCCAGTCGAGGTGCCATATCTGAAAGCACGTGCGCTCCCTTTCCTCCCTAACAACGTTGCAGAGATACTTCCTGCGGCACAACCTACAGTCAGCGCTATCACCGTGTTAGTATCAAGCATGAACAGCATGTACGTACCTCTTTGGCCCTGCAGAGCATTCTGGACAGTAATACTTCGTATACTTCCGCGGCACCACCTTGTAGATAGCACACACTTTGCAGGTTCTGTGGCGACGCTTCTTTCCGGTTTCAGTGTCGGCCTTGTCTGAGTTCTCCGGCCAGTTCGTGGCCATCATCAATGCAGTCTGAGCCACGTCGCTGCTCCTCCCGTCTTAGACGACGCTCCTCGTGCAGAGTGAAGCGGCTGTACGCTCCTCAGCGGAGGTGGATTTCTAGAATAGGAAAACATAACCAACATAACACATATTAGTAAATGCATTTATGTTGCCAAACCCATCATAGCAACTTACCTCAATCTCAGCGAAAGAGTTTTCATCAACAGCAAGTAGTTGTTCCATGAGTGTCTCGAAGAATGCGGAATGCTTCGGGGATTTGTGCCCATTGGCACGCTGGTTGTGTCGATACACAATAAAGGCGTTCACCAACGCCATGTCCAGCAATCCGAGAAACAAGGTCTTGTAGTACTTTCGTGATTTGTACGAAAGCTGCACGCTGTAGCGTTGCATCCGGAGCTGGTCGTGCACATCAACACCTCCCATGTATCGGTGATAGTCACGAACCAGCTCCGGTGCCGGTAGCTCTTTCATCTGGCCTTTGATACGCCGCACTACAATAAAAAAGCACAATAGTGAGCAATGATACATATATATAAACACACAGGCTTACTTACTGACACTGACTGTTTCTCTGCTGCCACCACTGCTCAGCATGTGGACGGGATTGCGGTCCATCCACATTGCTGCGGTTATCTGCGGAAAAAGCTTATTTTCAGCCAGCTTGATTGTCCCCTGTGGTGGTACTAGCTCTCTCACACCATTCACGGTTCTGTAAGACTTGTCAGTCTTCACATCCTTCGCGTACCCTGCCATACGCATCTGGATCGTACCCGTAATGTACATCCGTCGCTGCAACAGCTCCAACGCCAGCTTCACCGACGTGTAAAACCGGTCTGTGATTACCAAACGCCACGGGGAGGTCGGTGATGGCGGGCACAGCGCGTTCATGTTCCTTAGTACGGCAGCCTCGCCGCAATTATTAGCAGCAGGAATCGGAGTCCGGAGATTACTCTTAACACCACAGTACACCTCGAATCTGAGCAGTCGCACAAACGCACACGATATTAGTAAAAGTAATAAATATGTTGGATTAGGAAATTCTCCACAATGTGGATGTTTGCCCGTCCAACATAAGCACTTAGACCAAAAAAAAAAGTGGCAAGCATTAGCTTGCCACCTTGAACGCACCTCATGCAATAAGCTGTATCTGCACACGCTGCCACGAACACCTTGGTCCCCCACTTGTGCGGTTTGTCCTTGTTGAACTGTCTGGTAGGATTGTAGCGGGATCTTGAAGGCAGCGTAGCTTCGTCAAAGCTAATGACAGGAGGAATCTTGTAGCCGCGCGCAAATGTACGCTGTAAAACCTCGATAACCGGCCGAATCTTCCATACACGATCCGTGCTAGCTTGAGGCGACTTGTTGTTGGAGAAGTGCAAGTATCCCATTATGTGGAAGAACCGGTTGCGGGACATGTACTTGCCGAAGCGTGGCGTTGGCAACGCACCAGCCGGTGTCAACTCCCAGTGAGCAGCAATCCCCTTTCGCACTGGAGACAGCATCCTTGCAATGAGAAGCGCGATGACGCGCAAAACCTCCCACGGTTCTATCGGCTTCACACGTGCTAGTCGCCGACGAATATCTGCGAGGTTCTCTACTTCTCCACCACCACGACGCTGCTTCGCTTGAATCGCCTGCGCACGACCCGGTATCGACTGCGTGTGGTAGCGATTGCTCTCGACGGCAATCTGTCTCCACAATTTTGGCGGTAGGTAGTAGAAGAACAGCGCCAGTGGGTCTTCAGCCACTCCAAGGACGCTCTCAGATGGTCCATAAGGCCCGTCGTAAAGGGTCTTCATACGTAGGATTGTCTCCAAATTTGGACTGGTCTACAAATAGCACATCAAAGTGAGTTAGATAATGTTAACATTATGTTGGACAACGACGGAATAATAGTTGCGTATGTTGGGATAGCGTTCAACATACTTACCATACTCCCAGCCAGAATGTTTCGTCTCCGGCGAACGCGCCGCAATTCATCGGCCACCGACTTGCAGAACGTGTCCGGTAGTTCAGTTCCAACGCAATCGGCTAACTCCTCATCAGAGAGTTCTCCAAGCTCCCAATCTCCTTCCCACTCACTGTCCGCGTCGTCATCGTCTGAATCAGGACCAGATTCCTCTTCTGATCCGAGGCCAGTGCACTCACGTGCACCAGCCGCCATGATGTTAGGATCACCGTCGACTACGCAGGCGACAGGGAGATGCGGGGCAGCTGACGCAGCACCGGTGTCTGTGGTGTCACTTATGGTGCCTTCAGCTTGAGCTTCGC
>NW_003303715.1:652826-659908 GCF_000142945.1 Phytophthora infestans T30-4 | reverse complement strand
TCGTAACAGCAACAAGTTGTCCGAAGCTTTGCGAGAAAGCAAGGGCAACGGGACGGTGTCAGTGCGGCTGGCCGACGGGAAGGTCGTCACTGTCCCCAACGTCCAAGTGGATATGGCTGTCAAGTTTGAAGACTTTGACAGCCTCGAACAGTTCACTGTTCTCGATATGGATCCATATGATATGATCCTGGGCATGCCCTGGCTTGAGAAGCACGAGCCCTGGATCGACTGGCGAGGCAAGGCAATCGGTGCCAGCCGCCCTGCGCAGTCCGACAGAGCATTGGTGAGTCATGTTCCCACCTCTGTCAGGACCCGGGGCGCCCGCGAGGGCTGCCAGGGTACCAAAGCATCCGGCAGATGCTTGGGAGTCGTCGACGTATATGACGACTCCGAGGATGTTTTGATGGTGGCCGCGCCCAGAAGAGGCGCCGGCCAAGTGGGTAACTTAGGTCCACAGGCGGGTAACTTAGTTCCGCAGACAGCTGCAGCTGTCATGAACACTGAGAACAGCGTGTTCAGAGTGGGTAACAGAGTTCCACTCACGGTCGCCCAGACCATAACTGAAGAGGAAGACGTCGGATACGCTTCCTGTGTGGGTAACACAGTGCCACACGCGGTCGCCCAGACCTTAACTGAAGAGGAAGGCGTGGAACACGCTTCCTGTGTGGCTAACACAGTGCCACACGCGGGTCGCCCAGACCTTAACTGAAAGAGGAAGGCGTGGAAACACGCTTTCCTGTGTGGGTACAACAGTACCACACGAGGCCACGAGTGCCCTCGGATGTCGTAGCGACGACATCCCTAGACGTGGGCAGCAAAGCTCCCCCGTCACAGAAGCCGTCGGCAGAGACGCCGCCGCCCGCCTCAAGTCGGCTTCAAGCCTAGTTCCGATCGACGTCGCTTCAAGCGACTCGGAGTCCAGGGCCCGGGCTCCTCCGACAAGGCCGGTGGAAGAGTGTTATCACATCTTCGATAGCGAGACGGGTTTACCCGTCAAGGCATCTGGTGTCCACTTGGAACCGTTGCCAGAGGTTGCAGAGATACTGAACCTCGAGGAAATGACGGCTGAGTCTTTCCTGGCCAACCTCAAGGCTGGAGAGATCGCTGAGATGGTACTCATGAGACCTGAGACCACTCAGGAGGAGCTGAACTCCTCCTCTGTCTTGGACGAGAACGTCCTGGAAGACATGAACAAGCAGCGTCAGGCGCGCTTGGGTTCTGAGATTCTCAAGAACCCCAAGGATCCGGTGTATCCTTTGGTGACGGAGTATGCGGACGTGGTGAATAAACACCCACCGACCCAACTCCCACCGGATCGAGGCGTACGGCACGAGATTGATCTCGTGCCCGGCACAAAGTATTGTGTCACGAGGCAATGGCCTCTCCCGCGCGAACAGTGCGAGGTCATTGATGCCTTCTTCGCCGCGAAAGCGAAGGCAGGCATGGTGCGGGAGTCGAAATCCCCGCACTCGACGCCGACTTTCTGCGTTCGTAAGCCGAACGGAAAGTGGCGTCTGGTTCACACTTATAACAAGCTGAACAACGCAACGGTGCCGGCCCAAACACCGATCCCACGAAAGGATGTGTTGTTGAACAACATGGCCGGGAGCGTACTGTACAGTGCGCTGGATTTGGTAGACGGATACTACCAAATCCTGATGCGAGAGAGTGACATCCCGCTCACCGCGGTAAGCACTCCAAGCGGCATGCTTTGGGAGTGGCTCGTCATGCCGCAGGGCTTGTCTAACGCCCCGGCGACGTTCAATCGCCTGGTGACGCAATTGTTCCGCCCTTTGCGTACCTTCGTATAGACGTACTTCGACGACATTTTCGTCCATAGCCGTGCCGAGGGAGGCAAGACGGCCATGGAGGTGCATCTAGGACACCTCCGTCGAGTGTTGGACGTGATGCGAGCGAACAAGCTCTACGCCAACATCGACAAGTGCGTTTTCGCGTCACCAGAGATCAAAGTTCTCGGTTGCTTCGTAAGCAACGTCTGCGTTCGGGCTGACCCAGACAAGGTCAAGGCCATAGCAGCATGGCCGACGCCCCGATCCCAGAAGGATCTTCGAAAGTGGTTGGGTTTGGCCAACTACCTTCACAAGTACAGCGCTGGGTACGCGGGCTTCGCTAAGCCCTTGTCGAGCCTCCTTCAGAAGGACGTCGACTGGCGCTGGGAGCAAGAGCACCAGGATGCTTTTGACAGCATCAAGGCCAGTCTCCAAGAGGCCCCTGTCCTGGCTCTGCCGGACGAGACGAAGCCGTTTAGCGTCGTCTGCGATGCCTCCGATTACGCCATCGGGTGTGCATTGCTGCAGGACGACACGGCTGGACAGGAACGAGTCATCTCATTCCAGTCCAGGCAGCTCAAAGCCGCCGAGCGGAACTACCCTGTCCATGACAAGGAGCTCCTGGCAATGAAATATGCCCTTGTGAAGTTCCGTGTTCACCTTCTGGGCTCTACGCCCTTTGTGATCTACACAGACCACGCGTCCTTGAGGACGGCGACTAACTCGCCTCACCTCTCCCAACGGATGGCGAGGTGGCTGTCCTTCTTCGCGGAATATAACTTCCGCGTTGAGTACAAGCCGGGCAAGCTCAACGTGCTTGCGGACGCCCTCTCTAGGCGTCCCGACTATGAGTTGGCCCACATCACGCGGGTGACAACGGATCTATATGATCGGATACGCATGGCGTATCGGGACGATGAGGCTGTCGCGCCTATCGTCAAGTTCCTTAATGCCGGAACGAGCGCGAAGTCCGACTGGCTCTCGTCGCGACAGCGCTCACGGCTCCACCGATATGAGTTGAAGGAGGGCCTCCTCTATTATCGGGTAGAGCCCACTGATCCTCCACGGGTGGTTGTACCCAACGACGAGGATCTGAAGTTCGACATCCTCGCGGAGGCGCATGACGCGCCCTCCAGCGGCCACTTGGGCCGCGAGAAGACCTTTCTGTCGGTCTCTCAGTCCTTCTGGTGGACCCACATGTACAAGTGGGTCGCCCGGTACGTCAAGACATGTGAAACATGTCAGCGGGTTAAACCCGCAGGGCACTCTTCGGCTCCACTACAGAGCCTGCCCGTACCGGCTGATTGTTGGAAGTCGATGAGTCTTGACTTCATCTTTGGGCTTCCCGCCGACGGACACGGCAACACCGGAATTTTGGTGTTCGTGTGTCGGCTGAGCAAGATGGTACATCTTGCTCCAGTTCCCGTCACTGTGACGGGCGAACAAACCGCAAGGTTGTTCGTCGATGGCGTGTTCCGCTATCACGGTCTCCCGGAGACGATTGTCTCGGACCGAGACCCGCGGTTCACTGCTGCGTTTTGGAAAACGCTGTTCCCCTTACTGGGAACTCGTCTGCAGATGTCCACTGCGGATCATCCGCAGACAGACGGCCAAACAGAGCGCGTCAATCGAGTGCTCGAGGACACTCTGCGCAGTGTGTGCGCGGCAGCGCCACGTACGTGGTCGACGCAGCTTCCAGTTGTTGAGTTTGCGCTCAACAACGCGGTGCACGCGTCCACGGGGTTCACGCCGTTCTACTTGAACGGCTTCCGCCACCCCAGAGTGCCTCTCACTCTTCGAGGAAACACTGACTCCTCTATTCTAAGTGGGGGAGAGGCTCGGAAAGCCCTTTCCTCCCAGGTCTCGGATGTGAGGCCAGTTTCGCTGCGGAAACAGGTGGAATCCTTTATGGATACCAAGCTGAACATTGTCAGCAGGGTCCGCGATGCCATGGCAGCGGCCCAGGATAGACAAAAGGAGTACTCAGACAAACATGGAAGAGGAAACTTAAGTGTATTTAAAGTGGGGGACTTAGTGCTATTAGACACGAGGAACCTACCGCTAGACACTGTCAGCTCTGTCGGCAGCAACAAGCTGAAGCACCGCTTCATCGGACCTTTTGCAGTCCTGGCCAGACATGGTGCGTCGTACACCATCGACCTTCCAAAGTCAATGACGACGCACCCGACGTTCTATGTCGGACGTCTTAAGCGGTACTTTGACCCGCAGGGGGTTGCTGACTCGCAGACCCCCCTTGACCCAGCTCCTCGAAGCGAGGGCCGGTCACAGTCGTCGACGAGGGCGTCGGAGCAGGCACCCAAGCCTCGGTCGGGACGGCAAGGCTGCGGTCAAGACCGTACGCCGGAGGGGCTCCATACGAACGGACCCCGGCGCCATACGCCGAGTACGCTGAGTACGCCGGGTACGCACCATACGCGTACGTCTGGGAGTGTGCCGCAGGCGTCTCCGGACGTGGCAACAAAGCCTCGATCCGTCGGATCATGCGAAAGGCCTCGTCCAGATCGGACGAAGAGGCCCGGCGGTCCACCCGCAGGTGCAGGCTCGCGACCTCTCGCTCCACCAGGTCCAGGCGACCCGCAAGACGAGCGAGCTCGCCCTGATTCCCGGCCTGGGCGGCAGCATTACCGCCAGTCCCAAGGCCAAGTGCAATCTCAAGCACGAGGAGACGTTGACGGAGGCGGTCAACCTCAGGGTCCCGTGTCGGACCCGCAGTCGGAGCACTCGAACGAGAGTGGCTCTCGGGAGGCGCCGAGTACTCGTACTCGTACGAGGGCACCTCCGCCCCTGCTTGACCGGAATGGAGAAGTCCACTTCCACGTGGAGCGGATCCTCCAGGAGCAACGGTGTCGCGGGAAGCGACAGCTCCTCGTGAAGTAAAGGGGTTATGCCCACTCCGAGAACTCGTGGGAGCCGATTGAACGGCTCCTGATTGACTGCCCGAAGGCTGTCGCAATCTGGGAACAGAAGCGGCGGCAGCTTCATAAGTAGTCCGGGGCTTCTTGCCCGAACGGGGTACGGATGATGAATACATACCGTACCCGCGCTCATCGTGAGCGCTAGAAGCCGCGCGCTTCAGGATGTCCCTTGGCAGCATACGCTTGCTGACCAAGTGGGCAAACCTCACACGAAGATCACGCTGGTCCAGGATGTGGGACAGCTGCTGATCTTCATGGAGTTCCCATAACTCCGTGGGCGAGTACTTGAGAGTCTCCACCCACGCCAAGAACATGTCCTCACAAGAACTCCATGTGGGACAGTTCTCGGGCATAACCCAGGGGTATCCCCAAACAGGATAGAGACCACCCCGGGTCTCGGGCTTCTTACGACAAGTCGTGAAGTCCTTAAGGGGAATGCGGTGTGGCGCGAGAAGCACACACCGAGCAGCCTCCACGTTGTCGACGAACAACTGTTCTTTCTGAACAAGGGCTCGTTCATAGATGCCCCTAGAAGTGTGGCCGCCCACAAGGCCACGAGGAGCGACGAGAAGCTCTAAGAAGAGGTCAGCCCCAGAGCTCTCCTCGGGAGGCCAATACCCTCTTGAGTTGATGGCAGCTCCCTGGTTGACGGGTGCCGCCACCGAACCCCCACGCACACGCTGGGCAGCTTGGAAATCCTCCTGCTGCTGGTCGAGGTCATTCGAGACCTCCCGGGGCTCAACAATGGCACCCTCCTCTTCCTCTTCTTCCTCCTTCTCCTCCTCTTCATCCGAGGAGTCGAAGAGACTCTGATAGGAGCGTCGAGTCTCCTTCTCCTCGCGGAGTGGAGACTGAGAGGCAGTACGCTTCTTTGAGGGCTTGGCGCCTTCGGCTTTAGAGGCCTTAGCGCGCGCAAGACCCTCGGCAAGCGAGAGACGTTTGCGAGGACTCCCTTCCTCATCGCCACCGGCTTTGGGTGTGCCCTTAGCCTTAACGGCCGGACTCTCAGAGCGCACAGAGGTCCTGGGACTGTGATCACCGTGATCACTAGCGGACGACTGCACGCTGTCTTCTTCGTGCTCACTGGGCACTGGGCTGTGCCCTCCCACAGAGCCCGCAGGAGCATCATGAGTGCTCTCGAACTCGGCATCGTCCTCACTGCCCGAGTTGAACTCATGTTCTACGAACCGAGGGTTCGGACGATTGTCTGAAGACGAGGGCGACGGACTGCGGCGCCTGCTTGCGCGCTTGTCCGCAGCCGCGTCACCCGAGGATCCGATAGCCTCGGAGGCCACCTGAGTAGCCTCCTTGAGTGCAGAGCCTTTGCCGTGAGGCTTAGTGCTCTTGGCCTGCGCCTTACCGGCTGCAGCCTTGGAGCGTGTCTTAGCACCGCTCTTAGCAGTGCCACGAGGCATGTTAACGGTCGAAGTGGAGACCTTGACGAAGAGCGCACAGGTTGCTGCTCGAGGCTCTAACTGTAAAGTGAGCCTCCGCCGCGCTCGCGCGGCCGAGTCGATGGTTTTCGACTTTGAGAATGAGAGTTTGTGACGAACATCTCTTCATTCTGATTGGTCGGTAAACCGAACCTAAGTGGGGGAGGATGTAACGGGGTACGTAGCACTAAGTGTACCCTGGTTACATGAAGTGTGACACTTCACACTTCAGGAGTATGACATGTCATACTCCGGGATATTTGGTACAAGGTACCAAGGTCATTCAAAACCAACCATTGGTTAAATGACATTGCATTTCTATAGGTAACTGATAGTTTGTATTAACCACAAACTTAACCTACCTATAAATATACTCAGTTTACAATCTACCTTATTTAGGTCACTTCGCTCTCTTTAATTAAAGAGGGGACCTGTGAACTGCCGTTCACTGAGAGTTTGTATACTCTCGGAAGATAACTTCCTCTAGCGCAAGGTGCTGTGTGACCCCGTCACAGCTCCCTTTCCTCCCTAACAACGTTGCAGAGATACTTCCTGCGGCACAACCTACAGTCAGCGCTATCACCGTGTTAGTATCAAGCATGAACAGCATGTACGTACCTCTTTGGCCCTGCAGAGCATTCTGGACAGTAATACTTCGTATACTTCCGCGGCACCACCTTGTAGATAGCACACACTTTGCAGGTTCTGTGGCGACGCTTCTTTCCGGTTTCAGTGTCGGCCTTGTCTGGGTTCTCCGCCAGTTCGTGGCCATCATCAATGCGGTCTGAGCCGCGTCGCTGCTCCTCCCGTCTTGGCGACGCTCCTCGTGCAGGTGAAGCGGCTGTACGCTCCTCAGCGGGAGGTGGATTACTAGAATAGGAAACATAACCAACATAACACATATTAGTAAATGCATTTATGTT
>NW_003303715.1:608961-652726 GCF_000142945.1 Phytophthora infestans T30-4 | reverse complement strand
TTTTAATAATGTCTCCATTCTCTTTTCTTAGCTTTCGAATATAAATGAGCTCCAAGTAAGTATTGTGCCTCGCTTCCGGTAGAGTCGTTTCTGCTGGGGAGGGCAGAGCAGGCAAGACGCTCCCTCCGGGGACTCCACTTGCTCTAATACCTACCCTTACCCATGATTTGCTTATTTTTCTCTTTGCTTTTTCGTGTGGGCATCCTTCCAATGGCAACTTGCCCCCATCCCCAGCGAAAGAATTTTTCCTAATACAGCAAGTAGTTGTTCCATGAGTGTCTCGAAGAATGCGGAATGCTTCGGGGATTTGTGCCCATTGGCACGCTGGTTGTGTCGATACACAATAAAGGCGTTCACCAACGCCATGTCCAGCAATCCGAGAAACAAGGTCTTGTAGTACTTTCGTGATTTGTACGAAAGCTGCACGCTGTAGCGTTGCATCCGGAGCTGGTCGTGCACATCAACACCTCCCATGTATCGGTGATAGTCACGAACCAGCTCCGGTGCCGGTAGCTCTTTCATCTGGCCTTTGATACGCCGCACTACAATAAAAAAGCACAATAGTGAGCAATGATACATATATATAAACACACAGGCTTACTTACTGACACTGACTGTTTCTCTGCTGCCACCACTGCTCAGCATGTGGACGGGATTGCGGTCCATCCACATTGCTGCGGTTATCTGCGGAAAAAGCTTATTTTCAGCCAGCTTGATTGTCCCCTGTGGTGGTACTAGCTCTCTCACACCATTCACGGTTCTGTAAGACTTGTCAGTCTTCACATCCTTCGCGTACCCTGCCATACGCGTCTGGATCGTACCCGTAATGTACATCCGTCGCTGCAACAGCTCCAACGCCAGCTTCACCGACGTGTAAAACCGGTCTGTGATTACCAAACGCCACGGGGAGGTCGGTGATGGCGGGCACAGCGCGTTCATGTTCCTTAGTACGGCAGCCTCGCCGCAATTATTATCAGCAGGAATCGGAGTCCGGAGATTACTCTTAGCACCACAGTACACCTCGAATCTGAGCAGTCGCACAAACGCACACGATATTAGTAAAAGTAATAAATATGTTGGATTAGGAAATTCTCCACAATGTGGATGTTTGCCCGTCCAACATAAGCACTTAGACCAAAAAAAAAAGTGGCAAGCATTAGCTTGCCACCTTGAACGCACCTCATGCAATAAGCTGTATCTGCACACGCTGCCACGAACACCTTGGTCCCCCACTTGTGCGGTTTGTCCTTGTTGAACTGTCTGGTAGGATTGTAGCGGGATCTTGAAGGCAGCGTAGCTTCGTCAAAGCTAATGACAGGAGGAATCTTGTAGCCGCGCGCAAATGTACGCTGTAAAACCTCGATAACCGGCCGAATCTTCCATACACGATCCGTGCTAGCTTGAGGCGACTTGTTGTTGGAGAAGTGCAAGTATCCCATTATGTGGAAGAACCGGTTGCGGGACATGTACTTGCCGAAGCGTGGCGTTGGCAACGCACCAGCCGGTGTCAACTCCCAGTGAGCAGCAATCCCCTTTCGCACTGGAGACAGCATCCTTGCAATGAGAAGCGCGATGACGCGCAAAACCTCCCACGGTTCTATCGGCTTCACACGTGCTAGTCGCCGACGAATATCTGCGAGGTTCTCTACTTCTCCACCACCACGACGCTGCTTCGCTTGAATCGCCTGCGCACGACCCGGTATCGACTGCGTGTGGTAGCGATTGCTCTCGACGGCAATCTGTCTCCACAATTTTGGCGGTAGGTAGTAGAAGAACAGCGCCAGTGGGTCTTCAGCCACTCCAAGGACGCTCTCAGATGGTCCATAAGGCCCGTCGTAAAGGTCTTCATACGTAGGATTGTCTCCAAATTTGGACTGGTCTACAAATAGCACATAAAAGTGAGTTAGATAATGTTAACATTATGTTGGACAACGACGGAATAATAGTTGCGTATGTTGGATAGCGTTCAACATAACTTACCATACTCCCAGCCAGAATGTTTCATCTCCGCCAAACGCGCCGCATTCATCGCCACCGACTTGCAGAACGTGTCCGGTAGCTCAGTTCCAACGCAATCGGCTAACTCCTCATCAGAGAGTTCTCCAAGCTCCCTATCTCCTTCCCACTCACTGTCCGCGTCGTCATCGTCTGAATCAGGACCAGATTCCTCTTCTGATCCGAGGCCAGTGCACTCACGTGCACCAGCCGCCATGATGTTAGGATCACCGTCGACTACGCAGGCGACAGGGAGATGCGGGGCAGCTGACGCAGCACCGGTGTCTGTGGTGTCACTTATGGTGCCTTCAGCTTGAGCTTCGCGTTCTGGACTGTCTTGTAGGACGCGGCGGCGTCGTTTCGGGGATCTTTGCGTAACCGGCGCCTGCTTGTTCGTCCGAGGGGGGCGCAAGGTCTCCACAGCGCCTTGAGCATCTCGCACAGGCGTTAGAAGCGCACTTGAAGCCACAGCTAAAGCCACAGCCATCACCACGTCTGCTACAACTTCCTCCACCTCTGGTTCCACAGAATCTTCCTCATTTTCTGCAACAGGTATTACCTCTTTAGCTTCGTCCGTACTCGCTGTTGCTTCTGTCTCTTTGGGTGCTGCCGGCTCAATATGTGGACCTCTAGACTCTGCTATCTCCATGGCTGTCGTCGTAAGTTTCATCGCCCTCTTCCTAGACTGCTTCTTCAACGCACGCCCCTCAGCGCCATGCTTTGGCTCTGCTGCTGACTGCCTCTCGTCGTCTCGACGAAGGCGACGCTTGTGGCGGTCACTGAGGGCTGCCTTGCACAACCGGGTCTCTTCCGCTGTCAGCGTCCGTCGTGGCATCTTGCCAGACGTCGCCACCATTCTGGTCTGCTGCCCCCGCGGTCGTTTTGAAGAATGAGAGAGTTTTGTGGCTGTCGGCCACCCGTTGGTGGTGGGTGACACCGCCTCTCTTTATCTCGTTCAATCAGGAATCCGGTCCAGCTACCCTAAGCCTGTGCATCCGGCCGTTTTAGGCTCCCACTTTTGTCTTGACTTCAGTATTGAGCTTTCCTGCGCTCTCTTGAGATCTGTTCAATACAAACCCCAAGTCAGTTTTTCTCTTATGTTTAGCCGCTAAACATAACATAGATGCCGAAAAAAACTGAAAGAAGCTATACACCTCTTATGTTTAGCGGCTAAACATACGGGAACTAAGGGGTTAAAAGTTGTGCAAATACTATATTAAAAAGAGATAGATAAAAAAACACGCACACACAAAAATATGGCATCCTGCTGCACCCAGCTGAAAAATATGTGACGAGGCAACTGTACACAGCTCGCTTAATACGAGCCCAGCTGGTGTCCAACAAACCCCATACTGCTCCCAACTACGCGCCCAACGCAAGAAGCCAGTGCAAAATTGTATACATCAAGCGTGTATAGCCGGAAAAATACACTTAAGAATTTGCGCGCCATGTCAAAGTCCGAAGTTGAACGATTTTGGGGGCAAAGTTAGAGCGTTAGATTTTCATGTCATCCCTTCCAATCAATACAAACAAAAACAACAGCAACATCACTATAAGCAAACAAAGTAGTGATGTATTGACCGCTGAGCACTTAAACTGCCGTTCCGTCTTCGCGTAGACAGAGAGGTTTACAATAACATGTAGCTGGTGCTTCTGTCAAGAAGTGAAATCATAAGGCGATGACACAATGTGCTCCTGAAGATAATTTTCAATCAGGATGCACTTGATGCGAGACCAGCTTGGGCTGGTGTTATTTTAACTCCTCCAACGCAGTCGACAGAGTAACCGAACGCTCGTTTTGAACAACCGCGTGCTGCACAAACTGGCCTTTACCAAAAACATCGTGATCCATAATAGATAAAACGATGTACTTTGTTGCATTTGCTCCATGTGCTGCGTCGATAATTAGAACCTCCAGAAACCGCTCAAAGAACTCCCTCATGTGTGCAGTCTGCATAGTAATACATGTCGCAATAGTCTACGAATAAAACTATGTTAGAAAACTTCGAGATAAACAAGAAAGACAAAAAAACTAGACCTTATTGTGAACAGAGTCCACGAAGATGCGACCGACCTTTCTTGGCCCCTGCGAAAATTCATGCATCCACTGTTTGAGTCGTTTGGCACTAGTTGAGGCAGCATGGTCCTGGCACTTGAACTTCCTCACGAGGTTATGAACATCTTGGGTCGTCGGAGCGCAGCTGGACTTTCGTAAATGTACAGCAATATACGCTTCTTCTTGGCGCCAGCCTTCAGCAGCTCACTCACAGTCCCAACGACCTCTGGTTCCAGAACTGTTCGATTATGTGGATACTGTGGTGTAGTGATATTCTAATAATTGCCGGTAGAAAGAGACCTGATCGCCTTCAAGCCGTTCAAGCTATGAAGACTCTGCCACATGATGTACGGCGACTTCAAGGTGCAAGAGACTCGACGGCGTCACTACCGAACTTTCAACGGATATTGGATACGGTCCATATATCACTGAATCCAGGCTGTCCTTATTATTAGTAATAGACTGGCCGGATTCGCACTCAGTGGCCAAGAACTGACCATCTACGGTACGAGCCCTCGGTGGCGGCTGGGATGAGTTCGCGGAGGACTCAGCGACCCTTTGAAGGCACGTTCACCGTCTGGGACAGGGCGCGAGCCGCTAAAGATACTCATGCGACGGTGTAGATGACGCTTGGCGTGCAAGAAGATCCATAACGGATCATTCTTCACTTGATATTTGTATACTTGATTAGGACTTCTTATTAGGAATAGACCCGAAAGGGTAAACGTAAATACAGAACAGAGTTTCCACTCAAGCACACAGAGCGACGTCCGGCTTCAAGATAAGCGTCTGGTCAAGCTTGTTTGAGTGTGTTATGCCTGTCGGTGAGCTCGAAGCTCTGTAGCGAGGGTTCATCAGGCAAGGCCAAGAGACTGTGTATTCTGGCCGATTACTATCGGGAGGTTTTTACGTGACGGCTAAATGTTGCCTATTTGCACGACTGGGATTGCTTAAATTGCACCCCTTTTATTCTTCCAACCGAGTGTCGAACACTCGGTGCCCTCGTAAAAGGCTTACCCGTGCCTGGTACCCTTCCGCTGTTGGGACCACGAGGATCCATAGCACCTACTAGCTTTGCTCGTGCTAGTAGCGTGTTCTTATTTTTTCTGGTCGGCCTATAGAAGTAGTTTACAAGGTCCAGTTTGTCCCCGTGCAAGGGCAGAACGGGGGTCTTCAGGTCCGCCCGAGCGATCGTTTACTATCCTAGTAAACGTATTGTTGTGGGAACGTCCCAATCGGAGAAACACCGAAGTTGCAGCGCTTCCGCGCTTCAAAGACATGCATCGACGCCACGTTCAGTAAGCACCAGGAGCACACCGAACAGGGGTTCGAGAAGTTTATCCAGATTACTAAAAAGCCGATAATCGGGACAGTAGCTCATTAATAAAATGCGGTGTAGTACTGTAGTAATATTGTCCGTTGCACTAAAATTGTCCGCCTAATCGTCGATCTTAAACTGAGCAAATCATGCGACCAGGGTAATCCTATTCTGGGACGAGGTCTTTCTTATTCTGATGGAGAACTCCTTCTCACGGGACAGGGCCTTGCGTTCTCCACACAAGAGTGTTCATTATCCGGTTAACGGCCTCCTGAGCAGTGCTTCCGCACACGCTACGACGGAGGTCAATCGAGGGGGAATGCAGCGCATGCTCATTCTCAGAGGGACTGTCGCCCGTATGGGTTAATTCTTCGCCGGATACTCAATCAAAAAGTACTCTATCTTTATGACCTGCTCGCGTTCTGACCTCCCTTCAGTGTGGTTGTTTTGTGCTTAATGTAGATTACTGTTCATCTCCAATAATACATGCAGCTTGACTCATACCCGATTGCCCATTGATTGTTTTCCTGTGGAGGTGTCGCTTCCTAATTATTTGCGCTGCAAGCTGACGGTGAAAGATGGTAGACCACTGGAGCGATGTCGCGATAAAGGCGTTGCTTTGTCGTTCGACATCGATGTATCTGAAGGGTACGGTGTGCTAAGGGCGCAAGTCAAGTCGGCTTTTGCTACAAAGGAGCGTCTGTACTGGTGCGACGATCTCGACGTGTACATCAGACTCGCCAAGAATGCACCACAAAAGGCCTTCGTAAAACTAGATCAATATGGCTTCGAGCCATCAGTGCAAGCAGCGTGGCGCAACACTCGGCTGCGCCGTGGTGGGCAGATTGATTTTGTGCTCGACCTCTTTGTATATGTAGCGAAGTCTAAGAAGGCGCCAGATACTACGCTTCATCGTGCGACCGAAAACCGTGTGCAACAAGGGATTCCACGCGTACAAACAGCTCTACTAACGGCTAACGTACCATTCGGTCCTGCTACCCTACGCAACGCTGCTACGGCTCAAGCCAGATTACCGGACGGTGAAGAAGTCCACGTGCCAGACAGCACAACATTCCACCAGCTTCAGCACATCGACAGCCTGGAGCAACAAGCGGTAAGTTCGTCAAGAGAGCCTGATGAGTTCGCTCCCATACAAGTCAAGATCAACAACCCTACGGTGACACTGCGCATGCGAGTTCAAGACATCTGCCAGGCGCTCGGCTTGCCGATGTATCCATTGTTCCCTCCATTTCGACAAGCGCCGGAAATTGTGCAGCCACCTGCACACGACGTGGAAGATGTTGATCATCTACAAAGCGATGATAAAAATGAACGAGACATTGTAGAACTTGCTGTATAGGATTACATTGATTCGTTACTGAGCAATATTCAATGCAGCTTCTAGATAACCGCAGTCGGTATAATCCGTAGCCAACTTGGTCATTTGCCTTGGTGCATTCGCGCAGCGCAGCACTTAGAGCTTGAACCGGTGCTTCCTTGAATGCAAGACTTGCGTGCTTAATGATCCAGCGTTTTAAAAGCAAAAAACCCACTTCAATTGGGTTCAAATCTGGGGAGTATGGTGGTAAAAAGAATAGCAGAGCTCCGGTCGAGTGCACCAAGTCTTGTAGCTCCGCGTACATATGGATCTTGGCATTATCAAGTATCATAATGGACCGTGGAAGCGGCCACGGATTCAGGTAAGGTGCAATTTTCGCTGCAAATACCAGATGAAACTCCTTCCTAGTAAATGTGTCAAATGTGTGACCCCACGAGAAAAACCCGCTCACGTCCATTGCTGCCAGCACGGAGACCCGCTGGCCACGTGACGAAGGCAAACTGACAGCGGCTGGCGTGCCTCGTTTTGACCACGCGTGCTTTCTTAAAACACTCCTGTACACCATTAAAAAAAATGTAAAAAAAACCAATAGATATCAAACAACGAGTCGTTCTGCTATCGCACCTTCCGTCTTTGGATGTCTTGTCCACAAACACGAGCTGCACGGGGCAACTGTAAAACGGCAGCAGCCGACCGGCATACTCACGGCGCTCTCGCGGAGCTGACTCTCTTGCACGCTTAGTTAATCTTTTCCTTGTCAGATTAAGGTCGAGCCGTAACGCGCGGCATATCGAAGCAGTTGACGTGTTCGTCACGTGCTCGAATTTGCGGCAAAGCTTGTCTTGAAGCTCTTCAATGTAGAAGCACGGATGTATTTCTACATATTTCTCCACGAATTGTATGACCTCACGTGGCCACTTGCTGCTGCGCTCTCGTGACGGCGCCTTCCGACACGGTGATCCTGTCTTTTCGAACTTCGTAATCCAGCGACGGACACTACGTTCGTTGCTTCCGAATATTGTGCCAGCCATAGCGGCATCCATGCTGTAGACATAGACCAGGACTACCGCTCTCCACCGCAAGTCGCCAGAGTAGGTCATCGTGTACGCTGCTAATCTCCGAATGGCCAGGAAATTCGTGGCAAACTGAGGATGCGAGTTTAATAGCGTTGTTTGAGTGGCAAACTGAGGATGCGAGTTTAATAGCGTTGTTTGAGCTAAAGAAGGAGAGTTCTGATTGGACGACCAAGAATGGTGTTGCCTTAATCGTTTATAGACTTCAGCTACCGGTAGCCTGAGGTCTCACACCTACACCTACTGCATGCTGTCTCAGTGTAAGAGTCCGATTTGGACAATCCGGCTGAAAGGCACAATAATAATAAATGATTCGATGTACTTTGAAGTAGCCATTTTTATTCAGCTCGTGTTTCGAATACCGGCTTTTGCCAGTTGCACCACAAAGCAGATTCGCAGGCTCTTCGGTGTGGTACCATTAATTTGGAGCATGAACTTGAATCGATGCATACCACGTCACATATTCGAATCAGCTCCATCATGCTGCCCTCAATGCATTGCCTCGACGGTGGCCGCAGCGCTGCCTCCAACACGCCTCTAGACCTGAGTGCATCGCTCTCTCGCAAGGAAAAACGCGGCATGAAACGCGGTGAGAAGCGCTCGAAAAGGTCACAAACCCATTCCAAAGCAACATCCGACAATGTTCACGTTGATTCCGAGTCTTCCAAAGTCGATTCCAATGCCCCCAAAGCTCCCATTATTATCGCCACCTCGCAGCAAAGTCGATTCCACACTGTCACATTTGACGAGTTCGGCAAGAACGTTCTACTCAACCAGTTCACACTCGCCATTGGAACGCCGTCATCCGATGAGACTGCAGATCCTGTTGGCGTCGTAGAGCTGCTAAGAGATACCCAATTGAAGCTCAATTACGGCTCTCGTTACGGTCTTGTGGGTCCCAATGGAATCGGCAAGTCCACACTACTCACAGCTTTAGCAGACGGACTGGTCGAAGGGCTTCCGACGTCACTCAAGATCCTGTACGTGAACCAGTTGGACACGTCGTCGTTAACTCCCGAATCGGCACAGCAGTCGGTACTGCACACGGTGTTGAGTGCAGACACGAGAGTTAGTGAGCTGCAATATAAAATTGATATATTCCAAAAGGTGTTGGTGGGGCCTTTAGAATCGGAAGACAGGGAACCGAAGTTCGCTACGTATAAGGCTGAGTTGCTCCATACGTTGCTAACTATCCAAGTAATGGAGGCAGAGCAAGCTCAAGACGCTGCTAGTAAGATCGCCATTAAGAGAAGTGGCATGCTCGGTAAGGATGCCAGACTAAGGCTGCTGGAAGCCGAGCACAAGACAGCAGATTTACGTCAGCGACTGCAATTCACGCTGTCGGATATGGAGCACGAGAGCGTAATCGCAGCCAATGAGACGGAGATCTTGCATGAAATCCACCAGAAAATGGAACAATTCCAACAAGAATTAAAGATACTGGATGAAGCTTCCATGGAAGCACGTGCACGCCGAATACTGGCGAGTATGGGTGTCGGTCCAGCCAAGCAGGATGCTCCACTGGCGTCGCGAAGTGGTGGCTGGCAAGTACGTATTCTTCTGGCTCGAGTGTTGTTCATGGAGCCAGATTTTTTACTACTGGATGAGCCGACGAATCACTTGGACATGCCTTCGATTTTGTGGCTAAAAAACTATCTCCTTACTCTCGACGACGTGCTTGGAACGCCAGTCACACTTGTAGTAGTATCCCACGACCGGTTCTTCTTAAATGCCGTGACGGAAGAGACTATCTTCTTCCGTGGATACGACAAGACACTCGCTTACTATGAAGGAACTTACGACTCCTTCGAGCTGGCTATGATGAGGAAAAGACAGTTCAATGCTCGTCTACAAACCAAACTGGACAAGAAGACGGACCAGATGAACGCTATGGTCTCTAAGATCTCCCAACAAGCTACACGATCGAAAGATGACAAGAAGATGCAAGTCGCAGCTTCAAAAAAGAAGAAAATGGATCGGATTGGTAGCGAACGTAGTGCCAAAGGAACACGATTCAAACTTAACCGGGACCGCGCGGGGTATTTCCTTACTAACCGCGATCAAGCAGAGGAGCAAGCTAAGTACGACGAGACCGAAGGTGGCAACAGTGGAAGCTCCGCATGGCGTATACTATCCAGTAGTCCTCCTCAGATCCGGAATCTGACGAAACTGGACAACACGACGATGGTTTCGCTTGAAAATGTATCGTTTCGATACGATACATTCAACGAAAAGCCCAAATTTCCACTTGTGTTTGAGAAACTCAATCTTACCATAAACTACGGTGACAAAGTAGTTCTGGTGGGACGCAATGGTGCGGGTAAAACGACATTTATGAAGCTGCTGAGCAAAGGATTAGAGCCGGAAAGTGGCAAAGTGGAGTATTTCCACGGAGCACGGATTGCGTCATTGATGCAACATAACGTGGAAGACCTCAAACGTCAGGAATGGTCTCGAGGTCTCACTCCATTGGAGTTATTGCGCACACGACTGCAAACGGATGACGCGGTATCAGACGTGGGAGCTGCTGGAGTCGCAAGTGATGGTAAAATACGTGGGTATTTAAGTAGTTTCGGTATCACAGGTGGGATTGCCGTCGCCGTCCCGCTCCACGCTCTATCAGGCGGACAATTGGTACGCGTGGGGTTGGCCTGGGCTACGTTCCCATACCCGCCGCACGTGTTGCTGCTCGATGAGCCCACGAACCATTTGGACATGAACACGATTCAACTGTTAGGTGAGGCTCTGCGCAAGTATCAAGGAGCGGTGGCGCTCATTTCGCACGACTTGCATTTCCTCGACATTCTCACAAACGGGAAACAACGCGGAGAGGAAGATGGAGATGAAGACGAAGATGAAGCATGTGGTCGTGTGCGGGTCTTTGAAGTGAGCAAGAAGAAGGGCGTAGTGTCTCTCCTGCCACTTGAGCGAGTGGAAACGTATCAAGAGAAAGAGGAGAGTCGCATGGCTTCCCTAGGCCGCATATAACGTTGCCGGTAACTTCAAGTGTTGCATACTGAGTTTAAGCCTTTTTGTTTTGAAAATATCCAATTTTTGACCATGGTTTACCTCCCACTGGCAAGCGCCATGACAAACGTCCGCCACAAACCATGAAATCTCGATTACAAAGAAGTTGCCGCTCGGTGGCTGAATCCACGGGTACGGGGTTTGTGTACGGCACCATGTTTGGGTCCGTTCTGGCTGTGGTGGAAGGAGTGCGAGCGTCTCCGAAACATCAAAGGTTTGTTGCTGCACTGCATCACGCCAAGTTCTTCGTACCAGAAACGGCAGGTCGAATTGCAATGGTCACATGTTTGTTCTACATTTGGGGTCGAGTAGCTTCACGACAAGCGAGGAATACCTCGATGGCTGTACCTTTCGCGGAGCGACGATAAAGAGTCGACATGGGCCTAAAGCGGCTTTGTATAGCGCGTTTGCGTTTGGAAGTTTCGCGGCGGTGGTGGTCGCGTTTAATGTGATGAGGGCGAACATGATGCAGCTGGAAGAGATGGACTAAAAAATATGTTATACAAAACTGAATCAAAGTGATAAATAAATCCCATAAAGCTTATGACGTTAAGCCAGACTCAATCAGAAACCGTTCATAAGATCTCCTGTTAGTGTTATTAGGCCTGGAAAACAAGTTTCGAACTATTTATGACGATCGTCTTCGATATCTTAGGAGCGATCGTGCTCGTTCTGCTCCGATTCCCAACATTCATAAACTTGCAAGCTCTCCGAGTAGTTGTGATGTCGAACGAAGAAATTGATTCATGGACGTGC
The DNA here is from genome assembly GCF_000142945.1 of Phytophthora infestans T30-4. Taxonomy (NCBI): domain Eukaryota; phylum Oomycota; class Peronosporomycetes; order Peronosporales; family Peronosporaceae; genus Phytophthora; species Phytophthora infestans. The sequence continues at coordinate 641,162 of NW_003303715.1, read as the reverse complement.
CCAGGGTGCACCCTGAAGAACGAGCTCACTGTCGAAGCGTGCGCCGCTTGTGGAGCTACCAGTCCTCTGGTTCTTCAGAGCTACGCCATTGAAGAACAAGGTTGGCCAGCAGGAGAAGATGCTGCTGTAGACGGAGCTCAACGTGCCAGTCTCGTATCTCACGGCTCGGATAATGCCACACCGCGCAATGGTGGAAACGAAGTAGACCCGTGGACACAAGCTGAATGCGAGTGGGCCCAAATTGAGTCACGACAAGACGCGCCGTCGAAAAAATAATAATCCAAAAGCATTAAGCCACGAGTATGTTTTCAATTTTATAGATTTTGATGACTTAAATGTTAATAATTGGTGGAAACGCAAGAGCGTAAACTTTGATGAACTTTGTTTTTCAGAGAAAAATGTTAGAATAAGGATTATAAAATTTAAAAAAACACTTCTTATTTAAATAATATCAAGACCTGAAAAGTAGATTGGTATAAAGTTCATTGAAGCAAATCCAATGAAAACATCTTCATAATTTAAATAATGAAAAAAACGAAAGTTTGATGAGACCAAAAAATGGTGTCACCGAACAATTCACCGTGATTTACAGTTAGTACCGGACTTTAAATTTGGGTTTGGTAGGCACCCACCGTCGGCTATTGCGTCTGCGCTACTTGTACAAAGCAACTGGGCTACAGCGCATGTTAAAAGAGTTTGAGGTCACTGCAAAGTTCCGGCCTAGCAAAATCACTAGGCTTCTTGCAATTTGTTTTACACTGCTCTTGGTAACTGTGATTTGAGCGTTTAACCAATTAATACTTTTCTTACCAAGCTCTGCAGTACTGAAACTACCATCATTAGTATGCCCTCATGGACAAGTAGCACGTAATGGATATAGAAGTACATGGCAAAAGCTTTGTCCTCATGGTCATAGAGCTGACAGTGCTGCCACGAGAGTGCAACGCCTGTGTTCAAGGCTTTTGGCCGACTCACGTTAGTTTTTAAGAGCAATAATCATTCCTGACACTTCTGTAGCAAGTTGGCGCCAAAAACTCCAGGTACCATAGTTTGCACCTTCCTGTGTACTTCGAAGTAGCATACCGTATTTGAGATCTCCTACTTCAGATCCAATATTTTTGAAGTTGTATTGTTGCAAAATACACAAGATCTGTACACGTACCGACGCATCTCTATCACGTTTTATTTAAACAAAACAATTTAGTTATCAAGTTCTTCTTCGGGAACTGCGAAGTTTTCTATGTCGTGACGCGTATCCACAGCATGGCGCACTACGGGCACTTCTTCCAGAATTATCCACAGTACAATTTGTTCCTCTATTTCGCGAGGAAGCGTAGCTGACGCACCCAGAGAGCGGTCATTGCAGTGCGACCCGCAGCCGATTTCGCATTTCTCCACTATGAGCTCGCGCTGGTCAAGTCAATTTGGGTTGGGAGAAGTTCGAGATAAAAATACTTGACGGTCAAGTGCATTTTGTCCTTCGACACTACGGCATCGTAAAACTCCACAACCGAAAGCTTGTAGGCGTATGAAATGGCAACGCGCTTGAACTTCTTGGGAGGCTTGCCAGTGCCAGAAATACGGCTTCTCCCTTTCCGTTGGCCGAGCGTGAGGGGAGTGCGCGCCATTGCGAATTTCTTGCAATGAGCTGGTGGATAGTTACAGTTTAGCATGTTTTTTGTACTCTGAATTAGGAGATCTAGACTTGTGCGCTGTTCCATTCTCGATATGTGATTGGTTGGAGGGCAGTCTGAATTAGGAGATCACTCTGAAGTAGGAGATCTCAAAGAGGTTGTACCCCGGTTCGGAGCGGCCCTATTAAAAACAACTAGCATTTAAAAAAAAAACTTTATCAATAATAAAATGCCAGTGCCACTTTTTCAAATGTATTATAGTATTAACATGTAGTATCTAGAGATGAAACTTACGCTACAATAAAAGGAGCTCTGTTTTTCAAAATGTAAATCCAGTTAACGCTTTATACGAATCGTATGTACAGATTTCCAATGCCATGAACACTACACCAAATACTGTTCGTCCTCCTCTTCCTGCTCAAAACACCCCGTAGTAGCCACATTCGGGTACCAGGCACCAGCCGAACGTTGGATACGCGTGAGCTGTGTAGGCAGAGCAGTGTACTCGTCGATATCTCCAGTTTCATCAGTGAAATTAACCCACGACGTCCAGCGTAATTGGTCCACTCGAAGCCATCCATGAAGCTCCAGACCGTGTAACCGATGATTGGGATATCCTCCTCGTAAATAGCCTTGTGCACTTGCTCCAAATGAGTGCGAAGATACCAGTCCTGGTCGGGGTGTCAATAGTTTCATTGCCACACCATCCGTTCTCAGTCAGAAGAATGTCCGCATTTGTATCATGCTCGTGCAAGAAGCGGATGGCCTGGATGTACCCCGGAGGGTACCCAGAATCAGCTGAACAACTGTCAGCATCCATAATACTTCCATAGGCATGACGAGCGCCGTCAGGGTTACGCGAGTCATCAACTCCGAGGTCCGTTGCCCATCCAAGTGTCAAACTCGAACAATTTGTCTCGGATCTTTCTAAATCACAGCCCGTCGTAGCATACGAGGCGTAGTAATTAAGCATGAGAAGGTCATACGAGCCTTTAAGTTGGGCACTCTGCTCTTCCGTAAAATTCGGTAGACGATCACCAATGCGCTCGCGCATAACTTCGGGGTAGTCTCCCGTGGCTAAAGGACTCAAAAACCAGCCCAAGTGGAATTAATTCTTACGCTCAGCCGCAGCCACGTCTTTAGTGAATGAGCGATTCAAAGGTATGCCCCAGTCGGAGTTGATGACGATGCTGATGCGTGCAGTGCTCTTGACGGTCCCTGCAGCACGTAGTTCATGGAACTACTCTACCGCTGCAGCGTGTGCGAGCAGCACATTATGAGCCACCTCGTACGCGTTGGTGCTTGAGTTGCCGAGTTTCGGTGGGCCGTATCCAAGTGCGAAGCCCGTAAGGATGAACAATCGTCGGCAACGTTCGCACAGGGCACCCTATTCACAGTGTCACGGCAGAAGTTGTCTCAGATACTTGGTTCCTTGTTGGTGGTGTTCCAGCCGCCCTCAGCTTGATACGCTGACGAAGCAGTACCGAACAGGAAGCTCGATGGGAAACATAGCGCACTGCTGTTAGAGGCACGAGTTATTGACGAAAAAGCGACGACCAATGTGACCAAGAAGCACAATAACGTCATGGTTATGAAATGAGTGCACGGTTAATAGAAAATTAGTGAATGAGTCGCTAATGATGATCCACGAAGCACCGATCTTGCAAATCTCAAAGAGTACAAGTTGAAGTTTTATGCTGCAACCACAAACAGAAAGCATAAGCGGTAGAACTCATGCCTTGATTCTTTTCGGTATTGTGCATGTACAGGCAATAACAGCCAAAAAGTTATCAGATAACTTTTCTTGCCCTCGAAACTACCAGAATGATTACGGTCTACTTCACCCTGTCTATTGCGTCTGCTTAAGCGTCGGGGATCTACTTCTACGCTGACTCTACGCGCGCTTCACTTTCGGGCCCAACGACTTACTGTACATGCGAATGACCGACGCCAACATCGTGAAGGCTGACATGCCCAGAATGGCTGCAGTCTTCCACCACGCATGGTCATTCGCGCGCTTCACGTCCTCAGCTGTACAGCCCTCAGGTAGAAGCACTCCATCTACCGGGATGTTGTCTCCAGTACCCACTGCACTACCCTTGCATCTCTCGATCACTTCCGGTGAATTCAACGCCAAGAAGGCGTACAGTAACAAGCAGATCGAGGCGAGAACGAAGGCGACGCGCTTGCCAAATTGTGCCGAGTCCAACTGGCGATCCAAACTGGTACCAGAATGGCGGTACACCACGACTCGCAGCTTCGCCACCGTAAAGTCTGCATGGGTACCCTCGTCCGCGATTGGTAGACAGCACAGTTCACGCGAAGACGACACCACCACTTGCCACGTCGGGCCGTACGCAAACGTCAACGAGTGCTGCAGATGAGCTCTCTTAGTTGATAATTACGTCTCTCAAAATTATTTTTTACCAGCCAATGCTCATCGTACCTTTAAAGCTTGAGCGATTTTGGTCTCGTTGTCCTCTACACCATCGTAGAAGTTGCAGAGTTGCTTGGTCTTGTCAGTCACGGCCTCCTTCATGTCGTCTTCCATGTCGGTCTCAAACACGACGATCTTTCTTTTGATGTTGAGCGTCTCAGTATCTGTAGTTAGTGCTTCGTGCTCGTGTTTGGGGCGGGGAGTTGTGGACGGTGTCGTGCGGTACAACAGCACTTTTATCTTGCTGGTCTTGCTGAACAGCAGCACACATGCACCCTTGCGCTACAGAATATCAAATATAAAAACCCAGACACTTTAAGCGTTTTGCACTCGTTGCATTTACAAAAAACGCGATAGACAATGCGCGTACGTAGCGGAGATCCACAGCGAAGTCGCCACCCACAAGGACGTGCCAACCCGAACCTAATGACGGCTCCAGTCGGCTCTGCAGCTCGGCTGCAAACTCCCGGATACTCGATGTCTTCTTGGCAGCATCATTCACCGCCTTCTTAGCAGCCACCTGGATGGCCACGGATGCCGCGGGGGCCTTGGAGACCTGGAAAACGGCTCCACTGAAGACCATCGAACGATCAGATCCGATCCTGCTTGACACGCCACGCACTTGATAAAAAATGACAAACAGTAGGGAAAATGAAAATATGCCTGAGCATGGGTTTTGCTGTTTGGCATAATACCAGTTTCTGCCTATCTAGGGGTTGTGGGGTGGCTGAGCAAGGTGTACCTTCGATATGGTACATGACAGAAGCCAACTGTCCATTTCATTCTTGCGTTTGCGGTCTCTCTCATTCTTCGACTTTCCAAGCTAGTTCCCCCAAGATGACAGTAGAATCTAAGTCAGCTTGCACCATGCTCACATATTGGTGCCTGCGAGGATACTGGATTCGAAAACAGATAATAATGATGCAGAGGTCGATTCTGCGGATATTAAGGAGCACCTCGAGAGTATTGCAAACTGCTTATTCGAGCAGATTCAGCGGATGTGTCAGATAGTAGTGTACAGGGGCTTAGAGCGATGCAGAGAGTGCTGCGAGTCAAGCTAAGCAGGAAGGAAGGGTGCAAACAGCAAGTGTCCTTGTTTGCCTACTTTGGACGTGCTGCACATTAGGGACTTTCCCATAGTTAAGCCTCTCAGAACAGTCATTTTTCGTAAATTTGTTTTGCATATTCCGAGGGAAGGGTGAGAGGAGTTTTATCTTAAGCTCGTAAACTCGGAAACCGATAACTTTTTGTTTTTGTCGGAGGGTATTCCATGAGCAGGAGTTACTACCCAAGTACTTCGCTAACGCAAAATGGGTACAGTCAACGTGTCCTCCGAAGGTCCAACATCCATTTGAATCGCTGCATGTTGCTCGAGAGCGTGTCTTCCGCGTGGCTCTGCCCACATTGGCATTTTGGCGCGAAACTCAAAGACAGGCCAGTTGGACAGGGTGGACCAATTCATTTATACCGCTCCCATCCAAGCCTTCAAATTAGTACTCCGCACGTTTCGGATTGGCTTTTACTTGTGTAGCGAACCTCTTCGCCCAAAATTGCGCCTCGCTTTTATAAGTGCCCTTTTCCACGTCAAAAGTTGCAGCAGAGACACATTCGAAATCCCGCCAAACCAACCCATCAATTTGCCAACCATGAAGCCCGAGTCGAAGCTGGTCGTTGTTGCTCTGGAAGGTTGCCACGGTTGCGGCAAGACTGCGCTGTGCGAGGAGTTTGAGGCGCAAGGCTATGATATCCTTGACGAGGCCTTCATGGACATGCCCGCTTACGCGCTACACCCACAGTCTCTTCTCATGGAGACGTCGTGGGTCTGTTCCTGGTTCGAGCGCGTGTTGCGCCTCGCGGACCGCGTAAAGCCTGGACGTAAACAGGTTTTCATCGCTGACCGCTCGCCCTTCAGTGCCGTGCTCTACTCAGCCAACGGTCACCTACTGGAGCCTGTTATCCGTGAGCAAATGCGGGAGGTGCAGGACTTTGCCGGAGTGCAGTTCTACACGGTGCACGTGCAGGTAGAGCGCGAACTACTGTGGCGTCGCATTTGCGCTCGATTGGAATTGGAGCCCGAGAGGCTGCGACTCAACGAGCATAAGCGCGAGTGGATGGAAGAGACACTTGCGTTCTATGAGTCTTTCGACTGGGACTTGACAGTTGCAAACGATGAGCGCAGTGTGGCAACAATTGCCAAAAACATCAGTCGCTTGCTGAGAGAGCGGGACGACACGTTTGAGGCTGTATACAAGTGCACCAAGCCTCGTGTGGCGTCTCCGCACTCTTCCTCGTACGGCAGCACTCTCAGTACGGACAGTGAGTGCGAAAGTGCCGAGGAAGAGCACACTATGCACGTGGACTCGGAGTGGAATGTCAAGGAGGTGAAAAGCATCATCTCATTTAACAACACGCCTCCTATGAAGGACTATTAATGTTATAGCAAGAGAAAGGGAGAGAATGCCTCTTAGTTTATCACGTAAAAGCGAACGTGGGGGTAGCCAACGCTCGAGTTAGGAAAATTTAACAGTTGCAAGTATCTATAACTGTTGCAAATGCTTCGTTTTACTAAAGGCGTAGGAAGCGACGTGCATTGGCTCGAGTTATCTTGGCAATCTCCTGTGGCGAGTGGCCAAGAGCAGTTGCCACGGCTTGTGCAACTAGTGGCATTGCACTAGGCACATTTGGGTACTGTTTTTTCGCTTCTGTTGCCTCAGCCCGTCGACATTTGGGAAATCCCATATACGGCGCATCTGTCTCCAATACAAGGCGATCCAGTGGGACATGTTTCACCATTTCTTTCAGTGCAACTCCTTGTTTCTTGCAAATAAACCCCGTAATGCCAATATACCAGTCGTCGCCACGTGCAATATACGCCTTCAGCTCATCCTCATTGCCAGTAAAACAATGCACCACTGCCGGAGGGAAATATCCTCCAGCTTTCTCTTTCGCTTCATCGATCAGATGGATAAAGTCTTGATGCGCCAGACGTTCGTGTAGGAACAGAGGCTTCTTCAACGCACAGGCCATCGTGAGCTGCTCGGCGAACCACTTTTTCTGGAACTCCGGCTCAGGAAAAGTAGGCAAGTAATCCAGACCACACTCCCCCACTGCTCGCACTTCCTCCATTTCTATAAGGCCTCGTAGGGTGTTGAGTTCCTCTTCGTTTGGCATTGCTCGTGCATTGTAGGGATGCACTCCAGCCGTCGGGAAGAGCTTGGTAGGGTGTAGTCTGCAGAGTTCGATGGCTTGTTGAGACTCCTCGATGGTGGCTCCAGGTACCAACATCTCCTTTACACCGACAGATGCGGCTTGTTGCATCAACGCAGCAACGTTACCACGAAGATGTTCATGTGTCAAGTTGCAGTCGAAGTCGAAAAGCTCCAAATTCACGTGGTTTGTCGCCTTCGACGTGGGTTTCTGAGCCATTTTTGCGGATTTTGGCGCTGATTTGTGGTGGTTCTTCCTATGATGCGACTTCTTGTGGTGGGGCTTCGCAGAGTGCGCTGTGGCGTCGTGCACGTAGTACCAAACGTTGGTGGACACTTCGTCGTGCTTGAACGGCATTATTTTGGCAAATGACAATCTTCCCCTTTTTAAGTGACAGCCTTCCCCTCCTTTAGTGACTCTGATAATATCTGATGCAACAACGAAAAGACGCAATTTTTCATGCAGGACGAAGACACAGACGATGTCCCTGGCTTCAGCAGCATGAGGTTTGGCAACTATTTCCCTCAAAAGCTTTTTGTTGCCTATTAGTTGCATAAATACTAAAATTTGCGCGTTGCGTATTAGAAACTCGTTGGGCTTGGAGGCTATCGAGGGCGTGGGATTTTTCGTTGACGACCCAAGACGTAAGTACAAATTGTATTGTGTATACTACCAACCTAATCATTCTTTTTCTTGCTCTCAGCAAGCCAGTGACCTCAAAAAGAGCATAGCAGAGCAAGTACAACTTGCCATGGAGGAAGAGAAGCAAGCAGAGACCATCAAGTCTCGAACCAAGTAAGTTACCTAAGTAAAACTACTGCCCTGAACTCAGACTTGCCTTGTCTTTAGGAAGCAACAGTACATTCTGTACGCTCGGCGATTCATCGCATTTGTCTTCTACGTGGCAATCCAGGCTGCTAGTTGGTACCTGATCATCTTACTGACAACGCAATCCTCCGAGATTCAACTGCAGATCGCTGATAAGGTAGCGATCTTCGCACCGTACACCAGTAGCCCGTGGTGACAGTCATCAATGCGATTCTCCCGAAGCTGATCTCGTTGTTGACGGCAATTGAAAAATGGGATGACGTGGGTTTTGCCATCAAAGCCATGGTGACGCGCTTGTATCTGGCCAAGATCTTGAATATGCTCATTCAGATGTTCTCGTTTGCTCTTTTATTGGACCCATTTCTGCTTACTTCGACCCAAAATATTCTGAATGTGATCGCTTTCGACGGATCTACCGTCCGCAATAATGTGATGTTGGGGTTCAAATCTGACGTTTATTCCTGCCGCGCTGAGCAGGCACTGGCAGGTCTGTTGACACTTGTGGTGACCGACTTCAGTGTCAGTAAAGTAATGGCGATTTCGGCACCTTGCGTTGGTGTTGTCGCTAAATTATTTAAAAGAATCTGGCGACGTCGACGCGAAAAACTGCGGCGGTCGAAGCCTAAAACTGGCTCCAAAGTTCTACCTGACAGCGATGGGATATCGGAGGTGGCAGAAGAGGAATCACTAGTACACAATGACACGGATATTTTACAAATATCTACTAAAGAAACTTCAACTTCTCAAGAGATTTCACCAATATCCGAGAGTTTGGTGACGAAAGCCGAGTTTCTTGTCCCGCTTAAGATGGTTGCATTGCTGTATTCGTGCACTATTGCATTGGTGGCTATTCCTCTAGCTCCAACAACAGCGTTACTTGCGCTTGTGCTGCACATTGCTAACTTCAAATTTGACAGGTTTATTCTAATGGTACGGATTGTGATATACTATCGTAGACTCGATATTCACTGATTATTGTAACTTATGATAGCATTTGCAGAAGAAGCCAGCAAATCCGTGGGGGGCTAAAGACGCCGACAGCTTCTTCATTAAGTTTTACTTCTGCACTGTACTCATTTTCCTCAGCTTCACCTGTCCAATACGCGACTTCCAAAGCAATGTGACATCCAAGATACCAGCGACGTTGCACTATGCATGCCAAACAGCTACGACGCCACTGAAAAGAACTGTACAGTCGACCCAACTCGCTCATCGGTACGATACACACTGTTGAATGTTGAGTATTTTTTTATCAAATTAACTGGCTTTTTTTCTTAAAATCAGAGTTCATACTTTTTAAACGGTCCGGCATGTTCAGCTGGTTATCCTCTCTGTGTCTGCAAACACGCTTGTGGACCATTTGTTGCAGTGGCGACAGGGTACACTCCTCTTTGGAGTAGCATTACATCTTCCGGTGTTGCATCAACGCTCTACTCGCTGGTACTTGGCAACAATTTCGTACCGTGGGCACTATTATTCATGTTTCTACTTGCCATCTTTTTCCTCCGGAACTCACTCACCGTTTACATCGTACGTACATGTACTAGCAATTTTTCTCTCTTAGCTAATTGTACTTTTCCTCAGATGGCAACATTGCAGCGCGAACAGAATGTTGCACTTACCTTTTCATCATTACGAAGAAAGATCAAGCAACTTGAAAACCGTTTGCGTCTTCAAAAAATGGGAGGAACTCAATTAAATGAAGCGGATAGAAACGAAAAACCTTGATTTATCAACTAAAAAAACACTTTTTTAAAACCTCAATATTTGAAATACTTCGTACAGCATTTGCTGGTTAGACCAATTTGAGCTAGTTAGATGAGTCTGATCCAGAGGACGACTCCTCCACTTCAAAGCAGGGCATCGAACGTAGATTCGCCAGGTCGTTGAAGGTAGTCATGCCCTTGAGGAAGTCGCTATTGGCGGTAAGCCAGTCGTCCTCCAGGATACCTTCCGTGAACGTACCATAGGTATCAGCAGGATTGTATTGGTAGGCACTTTCGGGGTTCAAAGACCACACGAAACCTCCAGCCCAGCCACTTTCCACGATCACTTCCATACTCAGATCTGTACAACGTTGCGTAGTGAGCTCCGGGTGCAGATCTTTCGAATAAAGACCACCGAATTCACCCAGTAGCAACGCAGACGAGTTGTCATCAGCCAAAAAGCCGAACATATCAGCCATTGTGGCTTTGATACGAGACTTGAGCGTAGCGTTATCGACCTCAACATAGTCGGAAATAGCACCATTGGCGCCTTGCGTACCGCCATCGTAGAAGTACGATTGAGGATAAACAGCAGGAGTATAGTAGTGTGGGGCATACACTACTTTGTTGTCCGTACTGAACGTCAGAGGGTAGTCAGCTGCATCCTGCAGACCACCACCATACCAGTCATAGTAGTCGTACTTAGTATCATCGATCGTGACTGTGTGGTCAGCGTTAATGCCTTCCACAAAGCCCATCCAGTTCGAACAACCGTCTAGCATTCGATCGGCGATCTTCTTGGCTCCAGCGTGGAAATCCGTGTCCGATCCGTCACCCCACGTAGCTTTGGAAGGTTCGTTCTTAACGTCAATGCCCATGATGTTCCAGTATGACTCACTGCAAAGATTCATCGTCAGTGTGTCGATGGCATCCAAGAAATCATCTTGAGAGATTTCGTCGCTATACCAGAGACTCCCACTATCTGTGGATGTCAGTGTGTGCATACTCAGCAACACACCGATTTTCCGGTAGGCCAGTACTTTGACAATACTCTTGAGTAATGACATGTAGTTTTTAACCGAGATCGCTCGGTTCTCGGCCGTATTGATCAGTGTCGTCTCTGGCACCGGATTGGTGAGGATCCAGTTGACACAGAGTGGCAAACGAACAGCATTGAACTTGTTGTCGGCCAAGAAAGACGCGATCTGGTACGCCGTCGTACCGTTGTCAGCGTTATCCCAGAGTCCCAGTGGGATTGCGGTGCCTGTTTCCATGCCAAACCAGTTGATACCTTTGATGTCCACTGGCACTTCAGTGCCATTGGCAGATACGGCAACAATCCGGCCATTTTTACTCTGGTAATCTGGGAGTTCGCAGCCCATTTCTGGGTACAATTTGGGGTTACCCACTTCTCCGTCATCAGACACCAAGTCGCTGCCACTGCCACTTGCCCCACCTGAAATTTTCTCACCGTCAGCTTTTCGCTGTGCGTATTCCTCTTGACGTGTCGTGGCGGAATCGCTGGCGTGAAGTGCAGACAAAGTAATACCCACCACAGCGCCGCCAACGATTAAAATTAGCAATAGAATACCAGGCCACGTCTGATATAAAAAAACGACAATTTGCAAAACGGTTAATGGAAACTGTGATGAAAAAGTGAAAAACAGCCGTACCCTGTAGCGACCTTTGTATTGTTGCGTCTTTTCGATGAAACCTGTTGCAGGTTCACTTACGGCTGCGATGTTGCGGTCCATCAGCGAACCGCGCGTGAAGACACTGCCAGACGCTGTGACGGGCGCAATCCCGTTACCGGATCCGCTGCTGGAGTGACGCGGAGAGCCTGCGTTCATGGTGCTGAAGCGGTTGTTGTCGTGTGTACCATAGCCACTCACAGCACCGTAGGTTTGCGCATCGGAGGGTTCGCGAAAGACCTCGCGCGCTGACTGTTGTGGGATGTAGTCGTGCTCTGGAATGTCACTTGAGTCCTCACGGCTCAGCATGGCGGAGTAATTGTAAGTGGGTGAGCCCAACATTTCGGAAGATGTGATGAGCGACGCAGACGACTCCATGCCGTATTCGCGTTCTAGTTCTCGACGCATTTTTGACGCAAAGGCAACTGCGCTGGCTTGTGGCAAAAGCAAAGTGGGCGGAAGAAGGTGGCGAAAGGAAATGCATCGTGCCAACCGTATCCTGTCCAGTATAGTACTATCAGGTGCTGCAAAAAAAATAGGTACCTGAGACAGGGCATCCCCGGTTTTAAAGACCGTTTTGTTTTGCCAATCAAGGTAGATCCTTGTAAAATACAAAAGATGTCACTATCGTTTTGGAACTCTGGTTGTTGAAGTCAGTATTGGTGAAGGTAGTGTGAAATCGAAAATCAAGGGAGTTCAATAGGAGCTGGTGAGTTCTGTCACCATGGGCAGGAATTTCCATGTTCATGTTCATAAGAGCGCTATAATGATCTCGAGTGCGCGCGGCACATTATGATCGCAGTGATATCTCACGCCTTGATACGGGCGCTTTCTGTGACTGTCCAACAGTGCCATATGTCGTTTCATCTCACAATGTGGGTCACATCATGTGACTCACAGCTGAAGTGGCCAGGTCATGGGCAAATTCGACTGAATTTGGAAGTCGCTAAATCAATTTCTCTGTCCATACCCTACCCTTGATAGGGGATGGATCCGAGTCAGCTAGACTGGCGAAAAATGAAGCCAAGTCGCGAATCCGTTAAGAAAACGCGAAAGATTTAAGAACTTAGATAGATTTCTATTATCTAAAGACGCTGCCATCGTTTTGGAGGCTTTTTGCTAGGATTCGAGGCGCCAGGAACGCTTGGAATTTAGCACTTGCCTCGGAATCAAACAGCATGAAGACGCGCAACTTCATGAGCATCTTTTCAAGGCACACGTATCATGTGCCCTGATTGGCTGAGAGTTTTGACGCTGCGCTTATCTGAAGTTTTGCTGTAACGAGTCCTGGATTTTTAGCAAAGCTTAACCAACTATTTTAGTAAAATAAATGTTTATAAACCTGGATCGAACACCTATACATGTATATGTCTACCACCCCGCAAAAAAACTCATCGTTTAGTGTCAAAGCAAAATATAAAGGTATCGATGCTGTTGGTCAACTTGTCAAGCTTAAGCTACAGTGGAGTAGCAACATCTAGTCGGATCCAGACGACCTCGAGTCCAAAGCTTCCTCTTCGAAGCACTGTAGTGTACGACAGGCCGTACTAGAGTTCACTTTGAAATTAGACAAGCCACTAACACAGCTTTGGTCTGTCGGGAAGCGCCAGCGTCCCTAATACGAAGTGGAATTCAGTAGTAATCCCTAGACCCACTACACCTGAAACACTTGCGTAAGATGCTGCTATGGCTCGTCCCATGCTTCTACCTGCTGCCCAGAAGTAGTAGTATCTGTACCATCGCGTCTTGTTGCCAGCTTGGTAAATGTCCACAGCCTTGCCCATTGCGGGAAATCGAATAAAATACAATATATAGCGTTTAAGAGGTTGTCGAAAAAATAAAAATTCAGAAGTTCGAAATATCCGTAATTTACTAAAACAATCCAAGAATTCCAAAGAGGAAATACGCCCATCTGGTGGCGATCATTGTCGGGTGAGCGTATGAATCTTCCTCTCAAAAAGTGAATCATCTCTGGCAGCTGCAAATTGCTAGAGTAGCACCGGAATGTCTTTTGCTAGTAATTTTGCAGAGTCCCACGAGTCCTCAATCGCTCCAACTCCTTCCAGCAAGCCAAGATGTCATAATCCTTTTTACGTTTGCTCCATACATAGTCAAGCAGTTGCCCTTACCGCCAGGATCTTCCCCTGAGCTGCAACATGCTTCCGAATTTCCGCCGTGATCTGCAACGAGCTGTCCGCATAGAGCTTCAATCTCGATGAATGGACGTCTGTTTCTGCTCCTGTTACGAGGTGACGGACCCAGAACGAGTGCGTGTCAGCTCTCGTGACTTGGCAGGGTGCGATCCATGTCACAAGAAGCCTATCTTGATGTTTACTATTCACATGTGATCGGGGAATGTAAGTTCCAACATCAAAATTCAGTCGTTGTCCATGCTGGGGACGCTTTCTGTTACGCTCAGTCTGCTGGTCACGCGCCGTGATCATCGGTTCATGCATATCACGTACGCTGGCTTTCATTACAGCTAGCCAGCGTTCGATGTTGGCTCGGCTGTTCTGGTAGCTCCAGAAATTTCCGTTGTTTTGGGTCTACACAGAAACTCAGCGGCGATGCAATTGGTAGTCCACAGAACAACCCTTCAGGTGCCTCGTTGCCAAGCGATGGAACCGGCGTAAGACTTAATTTTCCTTGTAAAATGGGTACGCAAAAGGTCCAGTCATGTGTATCCACTTCATATTCCAAACACATTACTCGTAGCACTTGTATGACGTCGCGGTCTGCACGCTCAGCGCTGCCATTTATCCACGGACAGTAGGCAACAGTAAATTCTTGCTTTGATATGAGGCGACGGCATATCTCTGCTACCACAGCGCTCTTAAGGTGCGCCCCCTAATCGCTAATCCAGAGCGGCGGGATGCCGTATCTGCTATTCCATGCGAGAATAGCGTCGACTGCTACCTCGCTGGTCGGTATCACACATGGGGTCAGCTCACAGAAATGGGTCGTTTCGTCCTTAAGTATAAATAGGTAGCGATCGCCCGCAAAACTATCGCCAAGAGATAAAAACAAATCCCAGTGGGGAGCTCCATTTCGTTCATTTGTACGGTAAATCTCTCCCCATGGCCGTTGGATCACCTTACTACCTTTTATATGGTGACATAGTAAGCATCATGAAAAAAAGGTCTCCACCTGCGCTCAGGCGGACCAAGTAGACGAATCTTCGTATCGCTTCAATAGTAGCCTCACTGTCCCTGTTTCCTTTTAGCCGCAATCTGCCACCACCAATATACGCTTTGTCTGATTAGCGTCTGTCTCAGGGATCCACAGCTTTCCATTTGCATACCATCCTTGCTTGTCATCTCCTATTGCCTCCCGTGGACGTGTTGAGCCTGAGACTTGAGGAATGCTTCTCGGTTATTTCAAATCTGGGTCGTTCATGGGGTGTATCGGTAGCTGCGAGGATGTGGTGGTGACGTTTCGGTCACCTGGTCCCATGTGGCTACTCTTTCCGCGTTTCCGCTTACGTCATGTAGTCCCTGAGTACGTAGGAGCTTCTGGGTGTCTTGGTCGGAGTGTCATCTGTCGTAGGTGGACATCCTTAGTGTAGTTTCCGGCCACCGAGACACTATGTCGCTCCAAACGTTCGATGTTCCCTCAATGTGCTCGATCACGTACTTGTACTCCATGATTTTCGTGGCTCACCTGGGCAGTTGGCCTCCAATATGTTTTTTTACTCCCGCACCCGGAGCAAAAATGCAGAACAAGTTTCGATGTTCGCAGTACAACTGGAAACTATGGCACCTCATCAGCAAGTAGCTATTTTTATCACACGCGCACACAATTGGATATGGTTCCTTTTCTATGATACTCCACCGACACTTTGATCGAGTAAACGTTCCGCTCAAATAGATCAACTATTGGTGCTGTTGTTGATGCACTGGATCATTAGCCTTCCAGATAAGAGCTTAAGTCTTCACAAGACGCCAGCCTATGTTACTAGCGTCTGTCAAAACTCACATTGTTGCATGTTCCACAGGGAAAACCAACTTGACGCTGTTCGCTAATAATCGCTTCATCCCGTCAAAAGTTAGTCGTTCGTCATCGGTCAGACTGGTGGATATCCCTGAAGCAACATGTTTCGTCAGTCTGGCTGTTTTCGCCAGAGCGTTATCCAACGCATCCTGCATCTGGCATAGTATATTAAACTGTCTCTCATCCGATTTGTCGAGCACAAAAATATCTGCAGTTCCCCTGCAGTAGTTGGGTACGGCAGCTCCTGAAGGAGTGCGGAGGCGCTCCGAATCATGTCGACTTTCAGAACCTGTAATAATCCTCCCACACCAACGTACTTCACTTTTGTACAAGCAAGATTTTTTCACGCTCACCTTAAACCAAAGAAATCGAGCAGTTCGAACTCCCTCTCCATTTTCTCCCGGTATGTATGCACGTTTTTTTGCAAATAACAATAAGTCACTTATCCAAATGAGTAAATGGTGATGCAACAGCTCTTCTAGGCACTTGTGGATCGTGGCCTGGAAAAACAAAGCTGCAGCCACTCTCCGTATAATGTACACCTTGTTGTGTGTTATACACGAGAGCATCTCCTTACATGCTTCAGTCAGTGCCAATTGCCAGTAGCCCTCCATGAAGTCAAACAGCCTGAAGAAAACTGCTCCTTCAATATCACTGAAATCGGTACTCAAGTCGGGCATCACACCAACAATCGCCTCAACCAACGCGTTCACCGGTTTATAACCGGCTGTCTGGCGAAATTCTCCCGCTCCTTTCCTCACCGACCGTGCTGGACACGCCCAACGAGTTGCCTGATTCTCGTATACCCAGCCTAATTCGATAAGCTTGGAGTTAAAGTCATCCACGAAGCGTCGTATCTCTGGCGAGCCTTGCATCTGCACGGTCGAGCACCCGTCTTGAGTCGAGCATGCATTGGTGGTACCTTAGCAGATGAGTCTGATCCCAATTGCAACCTCCATATATCAAACTTGCTTGCAATGCGACACAATTCCTTCTTATACTCGCATGAAAAACCATTTGCAATCGTTTTCTCCATTGATCTCTCACACTCGCTCGTACATCATCATCTTTTAAGCCGTCGATACCAATAGTTGGTTCGTCGGCATCGTCAAATTCATCTCCGTCCGTATCAGCCGCGAAAGGCACTGCTAGCATGTCAATTTGCCGCTTAACGTCAATTCCTAAGAAGAGCAACAGGTCGTTACCCAACAAGAGCTCACCTGAGTCGCCAGGAATGGTTGAGCACTCGACTGGCTCAGCAATATTAACAATTTCAGCAATTACTCGCAGCTTCAAATTCAGTTTCGCAGTCCAATTCACGATAATTGCAGTACCATTAGTTATGGTGCACCCCACAGGTTCCTCTGACTTATAACGCACAGCTTCAGGCTTCGCCCTTTTCAGCGGATCAAATGCATGCTCATCTAAACAGCAGTAGTCCGCCCCACTGTCTATACAAAGTGGGATCCTTACTTTATTATCCAGTACAACAACATTACCTTTCTTAGGGAAACACGCTTGGACTCGGTTTATTTTAGTGACTTTTTTTTGGTAGCTGTGTTCTAGGTTGTTGATGATTTTCTCTCTGTGAGTAGCTTATCGCGCTCTGATAATGTCGCGGTTGGACATTTGGACAGGTAGTGGGATCCGTCACAATGAAAACAACCTTGTTTAGGCACCCCCTTCATGGCTAAACAAGTGGATTTACCAGTCTAAGACTGCCCACATTTGCTGTCGGACTGCTTTGGCTTCTTCACCGATCTGCGATCCTTGTGCTCGGTTTGGCGTTTCTTCTGGTTCGAATCATGGCTGCGTTTTGAGCTGCTGCCAACACTCTTCACGGCACGTTCTGCAATCGATTGCTACCTGGCTTTGTCGCTCACCAAGCTATATAGCTTCTTGATGACCGTCTTTGCCTCAGGAAAACGATAGTCGAGCTCAATTCGCACCTTATTCTTCAATCCGTTTGGAAGAGAGCTAATGAGCAGCTTATATTTTTTTCTTTTGGCCCTTCTCAGACTCGAAGAAACTAGTAAAACCATTTTTTTACAACACGCTGCATTGATGAAAGTAGTAAGTCACTCTCGGATCGATGTTCATGTTTTTCATGTCCATGTGAAGCTCGTCGCGAAAATGTTCTTTCACAGGAGGGAGCACCTGATTCTGGAAACAGTCAGTGATCTCACGAATCCTCTCCAGCAGAAAACCGTCCGCCACGTTCTTCTTTTTTACCCCCAAGAGTGTCGAGCAAGTATTCATCAAAAGAGCTGTTCCCACTCCTCATCACAGCAGTCACGTCATCTTTGATGTCCTTGTAACGCTCCTTTACGTGACCTTCATTCGCCTTTCGCAGTTTAATCCGCTCTACTAGCGCCTCACGGGCGATGGATGCCACCTTAGGAGCATTTACGACCGAAAAAAACGGCTGCGGTACACGCACTTGCTCTGGCAAGAAGGCTTCATCTGCCTCTGTCGTCATGTCGGTCTGCTGCTTGCGTCCTCCGGAGCTAGCTACCTATCGACGGCCCTCTTCGCCATCGCTTCCAGTAATCGTAGGCGCTGGCACCTACTTTTAGTCGGTTCGTTTTCTCCAATCAGTCGGTTAGTTGCTGAACTCGCAACTAAAGATATCTTTATCGGGGGTCAAGGAACACTATTAGGGAAGCTGGCGCTTCCTGACAAACCAACGCTCTATTAGTGGTTTGTCTGATCTCAATGCAAGCTCTAGTACGGCCTGTCGTACGCTAAAGCTATGGCTAGTCTCATATTTCTACCTGCTGCCCAGTCTCATACTAAAGCAGTATCTATCATTGGTATCTGTACCATCGCGACTTGTTACCAGCTTGGTAATGTCTGCCTGTCGACATTCCCCAGTGCATGGGCTAGGCTTGATCCAGTAAAGCCATCCATCACTGCACCAGGTCGTTCATAGCCGCTAGCCCCCCCCCCCCGGAAACTCGCTGTTAGCTGTCAGCAAGTCGTCTTTTATAATATCTTCCGTGAATGTACCGTATGTGTCGGCGGGGTTATACGTGTACGTACTTTCCGGGTTCAAAGACCACACAAAGCCGCCAGCCCAACCGTTCTCCACTATAATGTCAATAGAATAGTCCGTGCAGCGCTTCGTTGTAAGCTCAAAATGCAGATCCGTGGCATACAGACCGCAAAACGCACCTAGCAGCAGCGCGGTAGACGTGTTATCCACGATAAAGCCAAACACATTGTCCATAGTTGCTGAAATATGGTTTGCTAACATGGAGTTTGACTGATCCACGTACTCATCGAGTGCACCGTTGTCAGCCACCGTACAAATATGTCTGCGGGTAAACGATAGGAGTGTAGTAATGCGGTGCGTACACCACTTTTTTGTCTGTTGTGAACGTCACCGGATACTCGTTAATCTTCTGCAAGCCACTGCAATACCAATCGTAGAAAGTGTACTCGGTTTCATCAATTGACAGCTTGTGAGAAGCGTAGATTCCCTCAACGAAGACCGTCCAGTTTCAACAGCCCTTAAGCATCCGGTTTCCAGTGTCTGTGCACCTTCACGAAAATCTGAGCTCTTGCAATTCATCCACGTGCCTTTATACCGTTCGTTCTTGAGATCGAGACCGATGACATTCCAGAATGTCTTACTGCAAATATCTTCGGTCTGCGTGATGCTTTCACTATACCAAAGTCCGCCGTTATCCGTCGTCGTAAGAGTATGTAAGCTGAGTAGCACTCCAATCTGGCGGCATGCCAGTACACTTGTAAGCAGTGACATGTAGTTTTTGGTAGAGATCGCACGGTCCTCAGCTGTGCTGATCAGTGAAGACTCAGGCACCTGATGTTGAGGATCCAGCTGCTACAAAGTGGCAAACGCGCAGCTTTATCTTTTTTAAACTTGTTTTCCCAGGAAATATGCGATCTGGTAGGCATCCATGCCATTTTTAGAGTGATCCCAAAGACCAAGTGGGATAGTTGTACATGTCTCCATGCCGAACCAGTTAATACCCTTGATATCATCCGCCATTTCCATTTTATTGGATGCAACAGCGTAGATGTGCCCATCCTTGCTCTGCTAATCCGGTAGTTGACATCCCACATCTGGATACGACTTCGGATGTCAACTTCCCCATCGTCCGAAATCAGATCACTACCACTGCCACTCACACCACCAGTAATCGCTGAAGTGTCAGCTTTCCGCTTGGCATAAGCTTTTTATTGAGCTGTACTTAATGTATGTGTGTGCATCGCTGCAAATACTATGGCAATTAAACCACCAATGATAATTGCCAATAGAAGCATAATTCCTGGCCATCTCAGTCGGCTCTCCACAGTTTGAAACCGCTCATAGCAAACACCGAATTGGGCAATGTTAACTAAAAACATACCCGACATCGACCGTTGTACTGCTGTGTCTTAGCAGCGAAACCTGCGTTTGTTGGGTCATTCACTGCCTCAATGTTACGCTCCATCATTGACGGACGAGGGAGCGCGGCGGGAGGAGCAGCGAAATTTCTAGCTTCTCTACTTGATCCACTTGTGCTGCCGCTGTTTCCGGCCGGAAGTTTTTCAACTGAGTGAGCTCTTCTCTAAATCTGTGGGGTGGGATCTGTAGAAGCCCCCTCTGTGGCTGATGGTCTATGGATGATCCTCTGATGGCCCACGGAAGACCTCATGAGCTGTGGATTGAGGGATAAAGTCCTGGTCTGGAGTATCTTCGCGACTTAGCATTACGTTATACTGTGCCTTTCTCCCAAAATGCTCTTCGATTTAGGAGCGGATGGCCTACGTAGGGCCTCATTAAATACATCCTGGTGCCAGTAAAGCTTAGGCACTAGCATAAAATAGGAAGCACTCCAAAGTACATAGCTTTTGAGTGAGACACAACGCTCTCTTCTAGCCTAGAAATTATTGCTTTATGGTATGATACTACGACTTAAGGAAGCTCCTACATGCCTGCGATTAATTGCTTTTGTTGTTTTATGCAGCTAATATCAGGGCGAGCTCTGAATCAAGTCATTTGATCTCTGCATACCTGTATCACTGGCTCTATCCATATCAGTCAGGCCCTTAAGAGGACCTACGAAGGGGGAAATGGCCGGCGAAAATTGGCCATTCGGACTTTGCTAGAGCCTAAAAGCTAAAGGAACGAAACGAACTTAAAAACAAAAAAAAGGTTGCGGAGCATAGATTCGTACCCACTTTGGCATAAGCTCGGCAGACGAAACGAGAACTAGGCACTGGCAGTGCCGCATTGCCCCCCTCCTCTCTTGGACATGGCCGCATCTAGTTTGGGCGACAGCGAATCTCCCTCCCTCAACGGACATGTTTGAAGGCAAAAATGAAGAGGATGGAGCGGCGACCCAAGAGGATGTCGAAAAAAGCGTAGAAGCGGACGAAGAAGAGGAAGGCCTCGCTCTACCATCTACGCTGTCCGTAGCGCATGGATTCCAGTTCAATGCAGAGGCCGAAAGGGTTCTACTGGCAGAAGTCCTGTCTTCTCCTCCTTATGAAACAGAGCGTGGGGCGGTACCATCACGATTATAAATTGCTTGGCTATATCTAGAGCTGATCAAATCCAAATTACCAGCTAACGTCCTGGTGCACAGAACATCAATGTAGCGAATAACGACTTTAAATATACTACTAACGATACTAGGACAGCGCCCGTAGACCATCGACAAGTCGAGCCATCGATTTGGACATCTCAAACGGTGAAGCGCTGTACACAATCCTTTGAGCCCCGTACAGTTTGCCCAGAAGTGTACTCCGGTATGAATGGCACATGGTAGACGGAAATCCCTTAAGCGTTTGTGAAGTTGGCTGTGGGTGAAGCGGTAAAACACAGAGTATGTGTCATCTGTCACGCACGAGATATCAAAGCGCACTTGGGGGATAGAGTACTGAGGTCTAGCTTCGTAGTACAGCACAAGAGCACGATTGCAGAGATGAGAGGTCTCCTTCCAGTCACCATGCAGGCGCTTGATGCGAGACCGGTCGATTACCTCAGACGCCAACGGTCTGTATGCAAGCACGCCATCGTCGCTGCCGCTCTCCGACCCCATCGATGTGCGGTGAAAAAATCTGTGGCTATGAAGCACTCTGATTTCGTTTCGTTCTTGACGCTTAGCTACGTAGTGTATGGCTCTGAATCTAAGGACGAAACGAGAAGCGGTTCAAATTTATCCGAAATAATCAGAATAAGATCAGAAATTCGTTTCGTTTTAAGCTGCTTAAGCGCTTTATTATCTTCGACGGCCCTTACACGTGTACGTAAAATTGGAGGCCTTGCGTAGGATTTGTGGCTACTAAAGATTGAATTTAATCAACATTACATTAAATTTTAAGGTAAAGCCCTACCATCTATTTCTTTGGACCAACCTTTTGAGATCCTACGGGCCAAAGTTTGAGAAAGCACAATAGTTTTGAGATAGTCACTCCAATTGGAGTCCACCAGCCCGCTGTTATTGTATGCTGTGGAAACTTGGCTAAGGTTGTTCACGTGAGCTTGC
This sequence comes from Phytophthora infestans T30-4, assembly GCF_000142945.1. Lineage (NCBI taxonomy): Eukaryota > Oomycota > Peronosporomycetes > Peronosporales > Peronosporaceae > Phytophthora > Phytophthora infestans. Next base: position 619,169 of record NW_003303715.1, on the reverse strand, counting down.
GTGCTCTCGATGAGGGGAATTCGAGAGTGAATTGCTACAAAGTAGCCCAAGCTTTGTGCCGGGCGCCCATGGTGACCGCCGATCACCACAGTCTAGAGGTCTCTAATACAGGCTGTATGGAGGTCCGCTGTCATACGCACTACTTGTTGTGAGGTAACTTACAAAAATCAGCATAATATTCGCAGACCGTACTGTGTGTTAAATCAACACTGTTGATCGGCAGTATCGATTCCTGGACCAGGAATCCTGGTGTACGAGCGAGTCGTTTTGATCACAAGAATGGCACCGTCAAGCTACTCGAATATCCAGGAGACAATTGCTCAGCACCTTGAAAGAGTCCGCATCAAGAGTCAGCGAGTCACACTGAGGACCGACAGTCTGCCGGCGACAGGAGCTTGCCACCGTGGCCTCCGAAATTATAGGTGTGATAAAATTGCCCCTTTTCAATGAAATCAATAATTGTAGGGCGAAATATGATTTAAAAATCGGCAAATCTACAGCCCATGATTTCTACACTATGATTTATACATGATTTGGCCCATGGCTGACCATGTTTGTAATTTAAAATATTTTCCCGTTTTAAAATACAGGCGGGAAAGCCAGTCATTTGTCTGACACCGCGTCATGAGAAGGCGAACCGCTCGCCACTGCTGCCCCGCGCGTCCTGGCAAGACCCCGAGACCCCCGCCAACCGACAGCTGCCTCTCTGCCCCCCCCCACCACCACCACCACGTCTGCCCGCAGGTATGCAGAATCTCTTATGCTCCATCATCTTCATCGACGCGTACAGGACGCAAACTAACTCTTCCTGCTGCTGATCATGTTGTGTTGGACTGTAGAGGCGTCTCATCCGCCCCAGAACCTGATATCGGGCCCCTAATTGTCTCTGTGTTCGCTTTAAAGGCTCCGAAGTAGAGAAACCTCGAAGAGGTGCGAATATGTTTGTTGATTGGATATGGATGCAGCTTTTGCTGATGAAATGCCTGCAGCTCGCCCAGAATCGCTGACACGCGCAATACACCACCGTGAAGCAGTTGAGAAGCACGACCAGAGCTCTCTACGAAACGGTATGGCACATCTAATACGATGTTACCATGCGATGCATGTTCGACAACTTACCCTTTAACTAACTCTTTGTGTACTACTGTCACTTAGTAACCACTGCATTACTGTCACTTGGTACTCGCTGGAGTTTCTGTTCTGGTAAGTTTGATCCATGACCTTCGTGGCGATGATAGATAGTCAGGCTAAAGAAACCCTCCATGTTTGTTCCATGTTTCTCCCATGTATTGATGTTACACAGCATCATGGTTCGGACGAAGAATACCGCCAGCATCTTATGAGCCGTGGACATGGAAGTATCGCCAAGTAGCAGTAGCGATGCGGACAATCTGCTCGATGACACTGAGCTGCAAGTCTCTTCTGGGAGTATGATGATGACTGAGGCTGTGCTTGATGGCGTACCAAATGCTCAAAACACCGGTGATATTGCGGGGGCAACCCGAGCCGTTGGTGATGATAAGACTGACAACAATGTAAAGGCCAATAGCGACGTGAATAGCGACGCTGCTGACAGTGGCGATCTTCTATCCAGCGACAATGATGATAGTAGTGAGCCAGATCCGGAAAAAAGGAGGGCAGCGAAACTACTTCGTCTACGTCTCGCAGCAGCCGAAAGCGTGCGATCACCGATTGTGACGAAGAGTTGTATTATGTGCCTGCCCTACAGAAGTATTAAAAGACATGGAAAAGTATGGATCGGTACCTGAAAACGTATCAGCGGGATACTTTGACGATGATAGCAATCTCTGAGACTCAGAATGTCAGACTACGCAACCAACGATGAACACATACACATTGCGCGTTTCACTATACTATACTAAGTAGTTCTGGATCATGCAAGATAATAGGGGGGAACTGACCGACACCCCAGCTAATCTCTCACTCGTCAAATTATATATCGTCCTGGAAACATGATTTAACCATGGTTATTAAATGCAAATACATGGACATCATTATGACACGTGGTAGTATTGCTCATGCAGTATGAGGGTCCGACAGGCGAAAATCGCGTTCAGTCTTCAATTATCGGGGAGTGGTGCGAACATGTTTTGGCCGTGACCCAACATGGGGAATACATGCTCAAAATAAATACCTGACTCCGTAATATATTTCGGGGGAATCATGGAGAAATCATAGTAACCATGGGCAAAATCCATGATTACTGTCCCCTAGCACTAATGAAAAACATGGGCTGTAGCACTGGGCTTTAAAAAAAACGCTACATGTAATACTGCGCTTACAGACAACGACGGTGAAACTAACCCCGACACAAAAACTCGACCCCCCCCCCAAGTGCAAATTTGGACTCAAGTAAAAAAAAAGGGGGCTGCTTTAATTTAAACGCAGGTGATACCGCGCAAGGGGTCGAGTTTTTTTGTCTTGTTGGCCTTTTTCATTTTGTATTGAAAATAAATATCTACGGGGGATTGACTTTCACCGTCCTTGTCTGTAGTACAATTAGACATTATTTCTAACTGCGGACTTTACTATTCTAACAAATCGATCTAAAGGAGCAAAATCATAGCGCTATTATAATAAGAACTCAGCTTATTAAGGGGCGAAGCTGGTGTCATTGGTCCAACAAGCCCTTGAGCAAATAACTAGAGAACATTAGTTTCTGAAATAGCTCAGGCTTTGGAATAAGAATTTTTCTTCGTCCAGAAATATATTCCAATGGAATAGCGAAGGGTCGCGTTATTCCACTGGAATAAATTATTTGAATATCGATCGGTAATCTATCCGTCATTTATTCAGATTTTATCCCGATAATCGCTATTCCAAGCCTTGCATTATTCCAGAAATTAAAGTTCTCTACTAGCCGGTGCTCGTCGTGACTTATTGTTATTTTTCAAAATATAAATATTTAAACAAATATTGCCATCCCAACAATAATATATGGATGAATATACACGTCTTTCCGACAGATAGTTAGGTTGGATTGTGATCAGGTTAGGGGTTGTCAAATTTACGCCAATTGAATATCTTCATTTTTATCTTTTGGCCAATGACATCCCATGTGGGTAGGTCTCTTATTCCGACAGCTTCCGACAAATATTTGTCGGAAGCCCAGCCAAAATATTTATGGATGGATACGAATGCTCAGTATAAAAAGTATTTTTGAAATATTCTCGTCATTCCGACAACAAGGCATTGGATAGTCCTCCTAGGGTTCCTACTTCGAAGGAGAAAGTATTAAAGTACATGTTTAGATAATGATAAAATAACATGCCTAAAAAAAACTATTGAAACAGAAGAAAGCTTAGATACACATGTACATGTACTGCATTTTTTTTATTAAATTAGCGTCTTTGCTAACCTCTCATTGTGATCCTAGAGGCCTGGGCGTGACGCAGTCTTGTTGCGTGGTCAGGACCACCACCTCCCAGTAGTCAACAAGCAGCAGCAGAAGATCGCGCTGACCAACGTGATGTGTACAGCAGTACGAGCAACGATCCTGCGCCGGGTATTATTAGTACATTTACTTGACAGTCCACCTCCACTGCCCTCACCTCGTCCTCTTCCACAGTCTCGAACGCCGCCTCCATGGCCTCGGTCGTCGCTACGATAGCCACGCCCACCAGCGTCATGTTCGTCTACACCGCCAGAGCAGAGGCCGCAACCTTAGCCCAAGCTCTAGGAACGTCTTCCACATTGAGCCGACTTCGCTGACGCTCAAATTCTGCAGGACCGGATCTGTCCTTCTCCCTCATAGTCACAACCACTCACATCTTGCGCTCCTCCTATTCATTAGTATCGAACTGGAATGAGACTGACATCAACTTACTAATCTGTTACTACTGCTTTGTGCTCCAGCTATTGATGTCTCGTACTCCCACCTCATACCAGATTCGATACTATCCAGTATGCAAATATTCAACGTGCACTAGCACAACAAAACCGTCCGGAATAGCTGCGATCATGCTTGTCAGACTTCTTCCATTTCGACGTCTTTCACGACTGCGTGCTCTCGAGCAAAGGCCGCAACCTTCGCCCAAGCACTAGGAACGTCTTCCACATTGAGCCGACTTCGCTGACGCTCAAATTCTGCAGGACCTAGCACCTTAGTATTGTTGCCCGTACTGTTGTACACATCACGTTGGTCAGCGCGATCTTCTGCTGCTGCTTGTTGACTACTGGGAGGTGGTGGTCCTGACCACGCAACAAGACTGCGTCACACCCAGGCGATCTTCTGGTCAGAGAACTGGGGAAGGGCTAGTTATGGGCTTGTCAATGAGTGCGATGGTGTTAGACGGCGTGCAGGTCGACGTGCAGGCGCGCGATGGTGCTAGCACGGCGAATGTGACGAAGTTGGTTGTGTCGGCGCTGGCGTCGATCGGATCGGACGTGTCTGCAGCAGGTGTACTCAGTGGCGTCGTTCAATGGTGATAATTTTGCTCGAGAGTGATGGTCTCGTCCGCACTTAAGAGTTGTCCTGTCTTTGGTGTCGGGCGTGTCGTGTAGTTAGGATGAAGGACTTGTTGTTCAGAGTGAGAATTTAAAAGTGATGGAGTCGAGGCTAGTTGTGTTTCATCGGGGAAGGCCCGCAGGCAAAACCCCCTTTCAGTTCTCAGTGACTACTCCGGCTTATAACAGCTAGCAAGGGAGGACCAATGATGGTCACGATCCTTTCTTGAGAAGCTCCTCGGAGTCTTTCTCGGATCTGTCCTTCTCCCTTATAGTCACAACCACTCACATCTTGCGCTCCTACTATTCATTAGTATCGAACTGGAATGAGACTGACATCAACTAACTTATCTATTACTACTGCTTTGTGCTCCAGCTATTGATGTCTCGTACTCCCACCTCATACCAGATTCGATACTATCCAGTATGCAAATATTCAACGTGCACTAGCACAACAAAACCGTCCGGAATAGCTGCGATCATGCTTGTCAGACTTCTTCCATTTCGACGTCTTTCACGACTGCGTGCTCTCGAGCAGAGGTCGCAACCTTAGCCCAAGCACTAGGAACATCTTCCACATTGAGCCGACTTCACTGACGCTCAAATTTTGCAGGACCTAGCGCCTTAGTAAGAATGTCAGCTAGATTTTCAGCACTTTGCACGTACACCAAATCCAATTCCTTTGCTTGAATATACTCATTGATGAAACGTGCATGCTTTGCCATATGTCTCACTCTGGACGTGTTGCCGTTGCATGCCACTACAGCGATAGCACTTTGGTTGTCGCTGTGAATCGGTACTTGTAGCTCTTGACCACTTAAACCCAGTTCCAGCACAAGTTCTCTTGCCCATACAACCATCTTAGTACACTCGCATCATGCAACCAATTCAGAGCTGCATGTGTCCTCCGTCACACGTCGTTGACCATGACTTTTCCACATCCACGTGTTGCCGTGTAGACGTAGAAGGTATCCTGTCACAGATCTACTCGTTTCCGGACATGACTGGTGGTCCGCATCACAAAATGCATCCATCACAACAGACTCAGAATTCACTCGATACACCAATCCCATATTCTTTGTAGCCAATGCGTAGCGCACTACTCGCTGTGCCGCTCGATAGTTCTCAATGCTGTAGGCACTCATATATCGGCCCAAAGTCCTAACTACATGGGCCAAATCAGGTCTTGTACAAGCAACACGATACTGTAGTGATCCCACGATCTCTTTGTAGGGAAATGCTGGGTCGTTGATCTTGGTCAATTCCGTCTCGATCTTAGTAGGCTTTTCATATTGAAACTGTGGTGAACGAACTGATCTTGCTGATTGCAGGCCAAACTTATCTGCTAACCGCTCTATGTACGCCGTCTGGGAAAGGCAAACCATTCGTCCGGGCATGTAGTTTACTTCCATTCCAAGAAGGTGTCGCACTCGACCCCAATCTTTCAGCTTAAACCAAGCTGCAAGCTGCAAAATGACTTCTTCAATGTCATTTGGAATCCCAGCAATTATGATATCATCAACGTACACTGTAAGGAACATCACACGTCCTTGACATCGTCTCCAATACACTCCTGCATCAAACGTACACTGTACGAAACCAAGTTTTACTAAGACTTTGTGTAGTGTATCATTCCATATCTTCGACGCTTGTTTCAATCCATAAAGACCTTTGCGTAGTCTGCATACACGGTCCGTTCCATCTTCGTATCCTTCCGGTTGCTCCATGTAAATTACTACATCAACCAGTTCACCATTTAGAAAGGCTGTCACAAAATCGACATGCTTGCACTCCAAACCCAGTAGCATAGCCATCAGCATGACCAGACGAACCGACTCCACTCTGACAACAGGAGAGTAAGTAGCGAGATAATCAATTCCAAACTTCTGAAGAAAACCTCGTATAGCAAGCCTTGCCTTCAGTCTGTCAACTTCTCCCTTCTCGTTTCTTTTCACCACCAAGACCCACACCGATGTTAGTATGTTTGCCCGACGTCGACCTTTCCTTTGTTTCGGTCGTGGCACTAGATCCCAAGTCTCGTTCTTCATCAACGCTTCATACTCCAAATCCATTGCATGGCGCCAGCCTTCGGCATGCTCTGACGCTAGAGCTTCTTTTCGCGTTGTGGGGTTCAGAATATCATTGACGACTCCAATCAGCATGCACTGCATCAGCGTCATTGACATCACCCACATATTGGGATTATATCTATTGCTCGATCGGCGTTGCCTGCCAGATCTACGCGGAGCTGTAGCAGCATGTCCACCGTCAACTATCACACTCCCACCAGGTTGAACAATCTGTGCTTCCAAGTTCACATTTTGGTTTGGAACATTAGTGGCACAACATGCATCGCCATCAGCTTCAATCGTCTCAACGCACTCCCAATCACTTTCGTCACTGCTACTCATGCCTACATCGTCATCAATAGACACAGGACGTTTCTCTTCTTCGTCAACATCAACCACTAATGGCTCAATTGCCTGTGGGTCAACATTAACCACTGATGGCTCAATTGCCTGTGGCATGTTATCTAACACTGCTACACGTTTGACAGGAAGCCGGACGTAGGAAATTTCAAGAGGTGCAGCTGTGTTTTTACCATAGTATCGCTGACCAAGTAACTTTTCCACATAATCTCCTCCCACAGCTACATCCTCATGAAATCGAACCGATCTGCGCTGGAGAATTTCTCCTGTCTGGACGTTCAAAAGTCGATATCCTAATGTTGACTCGGCCTTACCAAGAAAAATTGCAGGTTTGGCTCGCATTTCCAACTTGTTTTGCTGTTTCTCCTTTGGCAAATGATGATATGCTACACATCCACATACCTTCAAGTCTTTCATATCTGGTTTACGGCTCCACAGCTTCTCGTACGGTGTCATATTCGTCAGGGCTTTAGTCACGCTTCTGTTGTCCACGTGCACCACATAGTGCAATATTTCACCCCATAAACACGCTGGTAAATTCGCTGCTTCCCTTATCGCTCGAACTTTGCTGAGAAGTTTACCATTGAGCTTTTCCACCAAACAGTTCTCCTCCGGGGTGTAAGCATCTGTCGTCAACAGTTTTATTTCTTGTTCACGAAAGAAGGTAGTCAACGCTCGATTTAAAAATTCACCTCCTTGGTCACACGAGAACATCTTAACTTTGAAGTCTTTCTCAAGTTGACGAATCAAATTCGTAACATTTTCTGCGGCCTCACTCTTCCTCTGAAGCAGGAAGACCCATTTGAAACGAGAAGCCTCATCCTGCACCAATTGAAAATACTTTGCTCCTCCAGGTGTTGTAATTCCAACATAGCAGACGTCGGACATCAAACGTGCACCACACTCTGTAGACCGTTTTCCTTGTTGGCGCTTGAAGGACATTCTTTTCATCTTTGCAGCATCGCATGCAATGCATTTGAGTGGCGTCCTTTTGAAATCATTCAGACTCAGTCCTTCCATACCTTCGGTAAGTTTATCCACTACCATCTTCTTCATTGCAGCTTCGTTGAGATGTGCCAGTTTCAAATGCCATTTCATGACGGCACTGTTTTCCAACGTTTTACCATGTCGAACAGCCATCATTGCTACTGATACTATAGGGCTCGCCTTCATCCAGTAGAATCCATCATCTTTCTTCTTGAATTCAAGACGAATTCCGTCCTTGTCAAAGTATTTGCATCGTAGTCGCTCGTTGTCTGTGTCAGAATATGATGGTCTCCATCCTGATTGCTCTAACAGACGCTGACTAATTAAAATAGTCACTCCTTCAGGTGCATAACGAACTCCAGGCAAATCCACTTCTTTCCCATTGAGTATTTCCAGTTTAATTGGCCCAGAAAGCTCATTAGTTTTCAATCCACCTTGCCAATCGAGTGTTAATAAAGGATCCTTGACCAATTTACTGAATGAAGCTCCGTTGACACATACATGTGCACCTGCACCACTATCCAGCATCCAATCATGTACTGGGTCTACTTCGAAACCAATTTTGTCCGAAGGCCACGCCATACGTATAGCCACTGGCGGATTGTCAGTATCGCCAAGTTCTCCAGACCAAACCATTCTCATTGACGTTGCTTCTCTGCCTTCATGATCGGCAGTGTCGTCGGAGCTGGAACCATTCTTCTTCTGCAGCGCCTTCCAGCCATAACAGTCTGCTCGCAGATGACCTTTCTTCTTACAAAAGAAGCACTTCCGATTTTCTTGTGTCACTTTCTTGCCACTGCCACCTTTCTTGCTAAATCGCTTCTTCGTGTTTTGTATGGCGGGTCGCTGGGACATCACCTTTGTTACTGGCACAGTCTCCACTTGATTATTTGCATTAGCAGCGCATGCCCTGTCCGTCTCAGCTTCTCCAAGCAAAACATTTACAACTGTAGCCAAGTCTGGGACAACACCACCATTGTTGTTTCGGTTAAACATTCGAACTACGTTTCGATGCGAATCAACTACCCCTTGAAGAACGATATTAACCATTTCGTTGTCGGTAACTTCAGCATTCATGTTGGCTAATTGACGTCTCAAATCGTCGAGTCGCTCGAGATATTTTTCCATGTCATCACCAGGAGTGAATTTCGCAGCATACAAATCTCGCCGAAGGCGAATTTCACTTGCGTATGCACGCTTCGTTTTATCCTGCTCAAAGGATGTCCACATTTCTCGAGCAGTTGCCATTCTGCACACCTTCTTCGAATCTTTAGGAAGCATGCCAAATAATAAGGCACAACGCGCAAATTGGTTTCTCTCTATCCATTGAGGGTCATTTGGATCGTCTACTGCGTTGCCACTTACAACTTGCCAACATCCGTGCTGAGCAAGATATCCCTCGATTTGGGCATGATAGAGGTCGAAACCTCCAGCTTCCGTGTACTTCGGTGGCTTCGAGCCACACACGCGCCTCGTTCTGGCTCCACCATAAGCTCCTTGTTGTTGCGCGTTCTGTTGCTGTTGATTCTGCTGTTGACCAACTGCTGGTTGTTGCTGGCCACCTGAGCTCGTCGACATGTTGGATGTGCCCGGTGTTGGTGCTGAACAACTTCTTTGTCCTTACCACAAGCACAAAGCCTCGCCACAACTGCACCAAAATACTTAATACCACGCTTTGGGATCAGAACCTACGAGAGTGATGGTCTCGTCCGCACATAAGAGTTGTCTTGTCTTTGGTGTCGGGTGTGTCATGTAGTTAGGATGAAGGACTTGTTGTTCAGAGTGAGAACTTAAAAGTGATGGAGTCGAGGCTAGTTGTGTTTCATCGGGGAAGGCCCGCAGGCAAAACCCCCTTTCAGTTCTCAGTGCTTACAACAGTAAGCAAGGGAGACCAATGATGGTCACGATCCTGCTTACAACAGTAAGCAAGGGAGGACCAATGATGGTCACGATCCTTTCTTGAGAAGCTCCTCGGAGTCTTTCTCGGATCTGTCCTTCTCCCTCATAGTCACAACCACTCACATCTTGCGCTCCTCCTATTCATTAGTATCTAACTGGAATGAGACTGACATCAACTAACTAAATCTGTTACTACTGCTTTGTGGTCCAGCTATTGATGTCTCGTACACCAGTACGGGCAACGATCCTGCGGCGGGTATTATTAGTACATTTACATGACAGTCCACCTCCACTGCCTTCACCTCGGCCTCTTCCAAAGTCTCGAACGCTGCCTCCATGGCCTCGGTCGTCGCTACGATAGCCACGCCCACCAGCGTCATGTTCGTCTACACCGCCACGGCCTCAGAAATGGCACTGCGCGTTTCC